>NC_141882.1:31166926-31205271 GCF_030686135.1 Camelina sativa
TGATCATGATTCCTCTATTTCTGTTATTATGTGACGCTCTCGCTTTTAGTTGAATTTTTTTACATTTTCTATTATTATTTTCTCCTCATTTTTAAAGTATTTATTAATGCATTTGAACTTGGTTTTTAATTTCTTTATTTTACAATAATAGAATCTATTTTACACAATCAGCGATAGTAAAAAAAAATACTAGTATCATCCTATTATGGTTTCCTATCTCTTTATTCTATTTTTAATGCTTGCTTATAGTTGATTTTTTTAACTTTTTTTTATTAGTTTCTTGAAGAAAAAAAAATAATCATAGTTAATGTATATTATTTGGAAATTAACACTTTCATATTTGACTCATAGTTAAATGTATTAGATCTTGCACAAAATAATAAAAAATATCCCTCTCTGAATTGTTGTTAAATGAAACAGTAATTGGATTTTTGTAGTCTTACAAATTACCAATGAGATTCTTTATTTTGGTACCATTTACCCTTTATTATTTACCAATGAGAATACTTTTTCTGGTATTTATTACTTATCATTCTAGAGAGATTTTTTTTTGTTTTACATTACTTGTTATTTTTATTTTTAATGTAATTTTTACAATGAATTTCTAAATATAACTTTATTAATAAAATAGGTAATACAATAAATTATTTGTGAGATTAAAGTTGTTAATTTATACAATTTTTTTGTTTACGTGAAGTTTTCTAAAATGATAAGTAAATAAAAACGGATGAATTAGTATTTTGTGTTGTTCTAAAAAAAAATTTGTTCTTCTCAAATTCACGCGAGGAAGTGAAGAGAAGCGCATGTGTCATGCACGAAGATTGATGAATCTCTCAACTTTGAACCTAACTATCACTTTTAAGTGATCACAAGTTGACATTTTTTTTTTCTTTTTTGAAGATTTAAGATTTAAGTAATTAACCGACCATCTATTTATTTCCGTTTTATTACTTATTCGTGGATTTCTATAATCAACGACAGCGATTGAGTATCCGATCATATTTTAATTTTTAAACCCGTAAGAGTTTTACTGTTTATGTATACAAAGTTTTAGTTTTACTAAAGATGTGGTAATAAAGTAGCACATCTCTTTGCAATACATAGATGACTACATTGCAATTTTTACTTTGATTGTTTCTGTCATCCTTTTTAGCTTCACAAACTATTGTATTTGGATTACCCAAATTTATTAATATAATTGCTTTTCGATAAAAAAAAATACAATTTTCTAAATTATGTTTCATCCATCATAGTTTTTAATATCTGTTTCAAATTCATCCAAATTTAGAAAGAAAACAATGTTTAGGAGTGATAATTCTTTTTTGAAAATCATCAAGGTATTGTAATTTTAAGAAATATAACTAATATTGGTTTAAAGTTTATAGAAAATTGTTAATCACAAAAACAGAATTAATTTTTTTTAAATCTATATATACATTTTTGGAGATATTTATAAAATAAACCTCAAGTTGACACTTATTTACAAGCATTCCATTATCATTAAATAATTAATTTAATAAACAAATTAACTCTACTTATATTTAATTTTTTATATAGAAATTAATTGTTTTAAAAGGTAACAAACATAATTCTAAATGTATACATATTTTATTTCCTTATTTTATAAGGAGGGTGAGTGAAAAGGTATTGTTCTTTAAAAATTTAAAAAACTGATTTGATAAAAAGTGACTTTTAGCCTCACATACTATATTTTACTTTCACGGTTTCGTATGATGAGTTTTTGCGAATTAAAATTTTTTAAACATGTTGCGTGATCCGCCTAGCATGACGGGTTTGGACTATAGAAGTAACACTAAAACTATTAGTATATTTCATATATGTTGTAAATCACTTAGGTTATGGAGATCCATACACGTCCAAGCCCATAAGGCCCATCGGCCACCTCCTCTTAGTCTAAGTCGGTTTAGTAGTCCTATTATGTTGGGCTTTGTAACCTACTATATAATATACTCTTTATTTCGATATGATTAATAAGAATAAGAAGAGAATACAACCTCTTGTTTCTCTAGTTTCACAATACGTTATCAACACGAGGTCGCTCTAAAACCCTAAACGAAAAATCCCTAAAACCCTAAAGCCACCGCACATCTTCTCTTGTTTGTCCAAGCTCTCAACCGGATCAAGTTCGTGATTGTTCAAGCTTGGCGATCGGTTCTAGTTCGTGATCAGTCCGAGGTTAGTGATAAAACTCAAGGTATATTCGAGATCTTTAGCTCCCACATCAATTCCAGTCAACCCCAATCGATGGAAGGTAAACAATCAAACCACCTTCGAGCATAGATGTATATCGAACCTGATTTTAACCTACTAGAACCCTAAAATCTGCAATTACACAATCAACAAATCAAAACCCTAAAACCCTAAAACTTTAAAATTTGATTGCTATGAGGTTTTAGGATTGTTTGTAATTAAAGTGATTATACCTTGCTTAAAAAATCTGGTTGTTGTTGATTGCTTGTTTAAATTCGATTGCATGAAATCTTAAAACTAAAACCTAAAATAAAAAAAGAGAAAAATATTAAGCAGTTTGTTATATGGTTTAAATCTGATCATCATTGATTGTTTGCTAAAAATCAAAACACAAAATTAGGATAACTTCCAAATTAATTCTTTAGCCTTATCTCAAGTATATTTAGCAAAATTTAAATATACTAGAAATTATCCTAAAAGCGTAGAAAATATTTCATAAAACTTTGTCTTAATCCTAACTAGAAAAAGAAATTCAATCTAGAGAAAAAGGAAAAACTTAATAAAAGGAAAACCTTGCATGCTAGATCATAAATTTATCTAGGATTGTTTTCATGCATACAATTAGCCACGAAATTATGTAATAAAAGACAAGACATTATTTACTAAAAAACGACATGTTTTGGTCTTAAATACTGCATGACCTAGACGAAAATAAATCCATGGTTCGGTCTTAAAATACCGCATGACCTAGACTAAAATAATCGGCATGGTTCGGTCTTAAATACCGCATGGCCTAAGACTAAAACGATTGCATGGTTTGGTCTCAAATACTGCACGATAATAATCGGGTGCTTATTTTCTATTTTATAGATGTCAAAGATCAACAATCTCAAATATGCTGCACTTAATGTCTCTGGAGACAACTATTTACAATGGGCATTGGATACTAAGATTATCTTGAAATCAAAGGATCTATGTGAATGTATCAAGGATGGTAATGATACCAACGAAAAAGAAAGATACAAGGCGATTTTGCTTATACGCCATCACCTTAATGAGAGTCTCAAGAACCAGTACCTTACCATTGAGAATCCTCTTGACCTTTGGACAGAGTTGAAAAACAGATATGGACACCAAAAGACAGTGCTCCTACCAAAGACTCAATTTGATTGGAAAAATCTAAGGATCCAGGATTTTAAATCCGTGGATGAGTATAATTCAGAGCTATTTAAGATAGTCTCGATCTTGAAGTTATGTGGTAAGGAGGTTACTGAGGAAGACTTGCTAGAGAAAACATTCTCAACCTTTCACACTAATAACATACTGCTTCAGCAACAATATCGTCAAAAAGGCTTTAAGACATATGCAAGTCTAATCTCTTGTTTGCTACTTGCTAAGCAAAAAAATGAGTTATTGCTAATTAAAAGTGCAATGAGACCTCCTGGTTCTGCCCTATTACCAGAAGCACACAAGGTTGATATGATCAAGAAAGAGCCTAAAGAGATTAAAGAGTCTAACTACGTCCAAAGAGACAAGTATCACGGCGCCGTGGCCGTGGTAGAGGACGTGGTGGTCGTGGCAATTACCAAGGAAACCATTATGATGGTTATGGCCGTGGGAAACGATCCGACTTTGGTCTTGGTCGAGGTAAAGGCCGCAGAATTTTCAAACCGCAACACAAAACAAAATCGGTTAACCACAGAAGCCAACTTGGTTCATCTCGATGATGAAGGAGATTTCAACCATGAGAATGATGACCAATTGGATTATGAGACTTCGGATTGTCTAGGAGAGGATAATTATTTTTTTTTTAAAAATTGTCTTGATTTAATTTCTATGTTTTATTCTTTGAATTTTATTGGATTATGATTTTGAATTATAATTATGGTTTAAATTCAATTATTTTATTTACTTCAATATATATTTGTTTGTTTTATTACTTTATGTTTAAAACATAAAATTCTTGTCCATTTAAGAAATGGCTGAGGACAAGAACAATGTCAATATTAGTACAATAGTGGGTATAACAAGTTTAATTGAAGGCTATGGCAAAGCACATATTCTTTTATCTAATGACACACATCTTGAACTAAGTGATGTCTTATATTCACCCAGCTCAAAGAGGAGCTTATTAAGTTTCAAAGATATTCGTTTGAATGGTATCTAGAGCCAAATACGGGTGATTTATTTAAGGCTAGATACGCGGATTGTCAGTTTGCTGAATCCAAATTTCCTATATTTGGTGGAGAGACAAACAAGCTGGTCAAAGAAATATCATGGAATCAAACATCCTTAAATTGGAAAGATCCTCAGACTTTAGCATCCAGCTTGTAATGTACCAGTACGTATTGATGTTCAAAAGGAACACAATCAACAAGTTGATATAGAGTCTAAGGCACGTTTGAAACGTGGTAGACCAATAGGTTCCAAAGATAAAAACCCTCAGAAAATGTAAAAAATATGTAAATAAAACCGAGGTTAAGGAAACAATAGACATGACCGTGGCAAATCCTAAGATACCGAATGAGGTTTGGGACGTTGAACCTCAAGGTCCAGAAGGTATTGATAATAATGAGATCTCAATAAATTATATCATGTCTGGAATTCAATGGAACCGAAAAGATGTCAACATCAATGAAATATTTGCATACAAGGTAGCACTTGAAATAAATGAGGATCTGATGTTCATATATTTTACCTTGTTTTCCCTTAGTTTATTCACAACTTTTGCATCTTTTGCTATCCATTTAGGCCATTATTGTGTAGCTTTAGGACTAATCATGCATTAGAGTATAGTTGCATTGCATTTGCATCTTTTCATGCATAAACAGGTGATTTTGGAGCTTAAGGAGCATAGAAGCAATGCTGAGGAGAAGTGAAGTTGTCCTGAGGAGAAAACAAGAGAGTTAAGGCTGTAGAATCAAGGTCCGGAGTCCAACTCGACCGCACCACTCGACCGTGTGCTGAGGAGGACTCGACCGAGTGGAGAATGCACGAGAGAAGCCAGCTCGACCAGCCACTCGACCGAGCACTGGTTGAGTTGACCAAGCCGTTGACCACTTTGACTTTTTGCATTTTTAGGGCTTCCACCTCACCTCCTATATAAGACCCTTGTACTTGCAGCCACAAAAGAGTCCAGCTTTTTTAGAGAGTCTAAAACTTAGTTTTTACCTTTTTTAGATATCCTTCCTTTTGCACTTTTTATTTTAATTTTAGATCTTGTACTTGTTTGAGAGAGAAATACTAGATTCTTATATTTTGTTTGTTTCATAACTTTCAAAGTATTAAGATTTCGAGTTTTATTCCTTCATCAATATTATAGATCTCTGTTTCATCTTTCTAATGATGCAAGTTTCATTATTTTCTGGGTTTTTGACATATTTCACCATGTGTTCTTGTGAGTAGTTTGCTTAGGACCTTGAGGATGGGTTAGGCTGGGTTGATCTTGTGGTTTGTTTGATTTGGTCAAGCTTGATTGTTGTAGATCTCTTCTAGGCTAGATGATCTTAATGCTGATCCTATATCTGAGAGGGTAGGGTTTGATTTCAAGCATCTTAGCATCACACCAATGTCTAAGGAGCATAGATAAGGCTAGATCTAGAGCTTACCATTAGGCTTGCTAAGAGATTAGGAGTCTTGTTTGGTTTGAGATGTATTGCTTAATGCCTGCTTGTGTAGATTCTTTTCTTTGTGAGAACAAGTCTAGAATTGCATAGGTTTGATTGTTTCTTGCCATGAGAGTGGACTAAACATGTATTAGAATAGTATGTCTAGAGATCAGCTCATTGTTTGCTTGAGATTTGTTGACCAAGTTAGATAACCACAATGATTAGCTCAGCCCATGAATCCCTCCTCAAGGCCTTCTTTGTTTATTGAAATCCTAGTCTAAATATCATTGCTTGCTTGTTGTTTGATTGGTTTTAGCATTGCTCTGTTTTTCTTGTGTTGCTCTGTTTTCACGTTTAAGTCTAGCTCGACCACGTACTCGACCTACACTCGGTCGAGTGCTGCTCGAGTTCATCCCCATAACTTGTGTTTTTGATTTGTGATTGTCTTGTTTCATTCCTGTTTCATTTCCATTGCATTCACGTAGTTTCCTGTTCATTACTTGTCTTGCATTAGTTCATTAGCATAGTTTCTATCTTTGTTCTAGTTTCATTATAGCTTTAAGTTGTTTGTTCTGTTTGCATTTAGTATCCTGTTCTAGTTGTTTTTACTTTCTGCATTTCATATCTCATTTTAGGATTGTTAGTGACAAACAATCTTTACAATTGGCTTGACTTAGACTCATATGCACATCTTAATTGTTCACAATCACTCAGATAGGATTGACACCTCTTATACTGCAACTGCATAAGGGGAATTGAAACACCCTGACTTCTATTCATTCCATACATCATCATTCCATACATCATTCATTCATACACCACAAAGAAAGTCAGTTTCAGGATCATGAACCCACGTCTATATTAGAGTGTACTCAAAGACCAGATTGGTTAAAATGGAATGAAGCCATTTACGTGGAGTTAAATTCATTAAAGAAAAAGAATGTGTTTGGTTTGATCTTAAGGACACCATTCGATATAAAGCCAGTGGGACACAAGTGGGTCTTTGTAAGAAAGAGAAATAAGAATAATGAAATCGTGAGATATAAGGCACGACTTGTAGCATAAGGATTCTCTCAAAGACCCGAAATAGATTATGAGGAGACATACTCCCCTATGATGGATGCAACGACTTTTAGATTTTTAATAAGTTTGGCTATAAGAGAAAAAACTTGATTTGCGGCTAATGGATGTAGTGACCGCATATTTATATGGTCCACTGGATAATGAAATTTATATGAGATTACCAGAGGGTATTGAGCTCAAAGATAAGAGTGGTTCTTGAGAACAATACTGCATAAGGCTAAACAAATCTCTTTATGGACTGAAACAAAGTGGGCGAATGTTGTCAAAGCAGGTTTGGACTATAGAGCCAACACTAAAACTATTAGTTTATTTCATATATGTTGTAAATCACTTAGGATGGATCTCCATAACCGGCTCATACACGTCCAAGCCCATAAGGCCCATCAGCCACCTCCTTTTAGTCTAAGTCGGTTTAGTAGTCCTATTATGTTTGGGCTTTGTAAACTACTATATAATGTACTCTTTATTCGATAAGATTAATAAGAATAAGAAGAGAATACAACCTCTTGTTTCTCTAGTTTCACAACAATATACTATAGATTTGTAGTCATAGTTTAGAAAATTAACTTATAAATTATTTAGTATATGAACTACAAAATAATACACATACTAGAACACATTCTTAATATTCCAAAAAAAAAAAATTGTATATACATAAAAATATATACTAACATACCATATATGCATATACATCTGTTTAATTATAGAAAACAAAATTAAGTGTTTTAAAATTTTATGTTCTATCAAATAACAAATTTAATGTAATTAGGTTAATTAGATAAAATTTTTATGTATAAAACGTAAGAAGAAGAAAAAATATTCTAAACAAAATTATAAATTAATTAGATAAAATTTAATTAATTGGGGATTTAAAAACTAATAATTTAAAAATATTATTTAAAACACATTATTTTATAATTTAGTTTTCGCGGTATACTGCAGGTGAAACCCTAGTATGTATTAAAAATAAATCTTGGATTAAAAAGAATAATTCCATACTTCATTTATTCCATATAAATAATGTTGTTATTGATTTGTTTTCATTAACATATATGCTTAAGTTTACATTTTTGGTTTGTCCAAAAAAAATAGTTTTTGTTTTTGGCAAGAGTCTATATTTTATTTTAAACTAGCGGATCTTTCAAGAAACTAACCTTCATACATTTGCGTCATGTAATCATTTGACCAAATTAAAATCTAACAATCCGTAGTCTACGATAAAATAATAAGTAAACATATATACAATTTTACTTTAATTTCATCAAATTAAATAGCATGGTAGTTATCTAAAAAACGCTCCCAGACACTAATATCGAGGAATTTTTTCGAATCATATTTTCCGGCGTCGGCGAATCTTTAAATCGCCGGCGTCGGAACCCTTCTTTCTCCCTTGCTTTCGACTTCTTGTTCTCTTCGTCTTTCATTTTTTTTTCGGCGTGTTTCTCAATCTTTTCGAATGTATTCACCCTCCTAATCTTTATTGAAACATGGTAGAAGATGGAAGATGTTCAAACTGAAATCCTACAAGACACCAAAAGATCTTCCATCATTTGTAATCTCATCAAGGTTCTGCATCCTCGTGGAAGACTCATGTAGTCTTTATCCTTACCCTTCTTATAATCTTTTACTTTTAAGTTGTAAGAACCCCCTCATTTGAGGTTTTAAGTTTAATAAAAGTTGTTTGACCAAAAAAAAAGAAGTAAACATATACAAAATGATAAATACATGTATAGCGCTATGTGATGCGAGCACTAGCTAAATCATCCCCTATATAATAAAACAAAAATTTGTTTTGTAGACTATATAATTTTAATAAGTTGGTTACAAATATGTTATAGATTAATTGGTTACAAGTTAAATAGTGGGTGCAACTTTAATTTATTTCCAAAAATCTTAAAGAAAATATTCTAAAAAATCATTTGATATCATCTAACTTGCCATATTAATTTTGTTTATTAAATTATTCATCCATATTAAAATATTTTTGATATCTAACTTAATATATTAAGTTGTTAATTATCATTATACTTCACCACTCATTTTTATATATGAGTCTATTTTGTGAAACAAATAAATTATCACATTATTTATTATAATTAAAAAAATAGTTTTATTTCCGGATATATCATAAGTTGAATTTTTAAAAATAAATATAAATCTTTCAATCTATAAAATATTCAAACATTAGTAATATTATTCTTTAAAAATAATATATATTGAATTTAAAATTTTACTGAGTAACGGGTCAAAATTTGAATATGTAAATTCAATTTCATATTTTTTGTTGAATTTTACAGTTTTATATAATATAATAAACTTTAAATAGTTGTAAAAAAACTTTAAATAATTTATTTTGAGATATTTTTAAAATATTGAAACTTGATATAAAAGTTAAAACAATTTGGTATAATTTAAAATTATAATATGAATGAATTTCAAAAAACCAAGTATATTAAAACAAAAAATCTAACAATATATTAAAGTACTCATAATATAATAACTCGCTTTTTAAAAACCAAATTTACAAAATTATGTATTATAATGTCATTCAAGTTATGATATAGAATATACATTATTGAAATAACTTCACATACATAAACTAATACAACATATTAAAATTTTCTTTTAAAATAGAAAATAGATAAAATTTTGTATAAAATATAATTTAACCAGTGTATTTATCTAAAATCATTAACAATATAAAACTTACAAAATATGTATCTTTTTCAAGCCATCATATTTAGCATATGATTTTATTGCATAATATTTTATTCCAAAAATAATTTAAAATAATCATATAAATTATATTTTATATAAAAATTATAATATAAATAAAATAAAATTCAACCCGTGCTCTAACACGGGTTTAATCTAGTGCCATGATATTATTCTTAAATCTCATTATTGTTTGCTAAGTGATAACGTCGTGTACATGTGCTGTGATGTCACATTATATGAACATTTTGTGCCGGTCGACTCCAATTTATTTAAAAAAAAAGAAAAAAAAAAACAATTTGGATCTTTCTTCCTATGTGCCAATGGAATATTCGAACAATTTGGTATGTCTTAATCCATCTAAGTCAATACTCAAACAGGCGTGAGTGATAGTCTAATTGCTCGAATATATTAATTAGGTACTCACTTTTTCTTTAATCTATTGCAAAATTTATTAATTTCATTTTCAGGGGATAATTTACATATGCATTTTTTTTTCTTTCTTCACCATCACATAAGATAAGATTCCTTTGGATTATAGGATATATTGATATGTCCTGAGTACATTATAAACCTAAATTTTATTGCAAAAGATCAAAAACCAAATACTAAAAGCTTAAATAAAAGTCGAAAATCTAAAAGCCAAGTAAGAAACTAATGACATGCATTTAAAAGCCTTGTCAAATATAATTTTATATGAAATAGAAGTTCGTTTAGAGTTGGAAATGCATCATGCATGTACAATGAAACTAGCATATTTTGTTTGCGTGTTTGAAATTATATTTTCTGAAATGGAATTATAAACACCGCTTTCGTACACTCCTTAATTACGTATGAATTATGATGTATCGCGGTGTCTTATTAAGATGAGTTTTTTTTTGTTTGTTGACTTTTTAGTATTGCTAAATACTTTTTTCTTCTCACTATGAATAATGCTGAATTATAATGATAAACTGATTATAAGGTATGCTGGTTAGCTGATAATTTGGTTAACGTATTAGGTGATAATTGAAGTCCATTATCAGGAAGAAGATGAGTTTGGGAAGAAAGGACAAGTGTGAAAACACTTCCTTTTGTTCCTTTTTTATTAAAAGAGCTTTTGTTGCTGTCAAAAAAAGAAAACAAAAGGAGCTTTTTAATTTGTTAATTTGACAGCATCCTTTAATTAAAACACTTTTATAAGTGGGATGCTTCACGGAAGCAATATTGCATGGTACGTGGTGGTGGTGCCTTATGACATATATCCGATTCAACTAAAAGATGTATATATGGAAGAGTGAGAGTATCGTGGTTAATGCCGTTGAAAGCTTTTGAGCACAAATACTGTATATACATTTAACTAAAAATCATTTAAAACAAAATTCAAATACTTTTGTTTTCCTTGGATTTAACCTAACCTTTTCTAGATCCTTCATTTTTTTCTAATGAGTCTTCACGTGATTATCATAATAGTGTGGCGATGGAGTTTTTGAAAAAATATTGATGCATGGTTAGCTGTGAAAATATATATTGTGATGTATAAAATCTAGCTACCGAGCTAATTGAAAGAAATGAACGATTAATATGAACTGTACGATAAATTTGGAAAACAAAGAGCAACCCTTACTTATCCTGAAGACCAGGCTGACCATACGAAAGTATTGTATTTTCACACCATTTCTAGTAAGCTTATTGCATATATATATAAACAAGATCCAGTTGTAAACAAAATTAAAGAACATAACCGAAAAGAGAAAATTAAAAAAGGATTTGCAGTAATTTTTTGTTGATAAAACTATATTTAAGATGACTACATCGAAAGGATTTGCAGTATCACTACAAGAAAGACGTACATTGTTAGCTCGGAAAATATGCTATCATATGTAATACATAGCGATTTCATAAATGCTATGATATCGGCAGCTATGGTAGATACCTATCTACGATAGTTTTATTTTCTAAGCTATAATAAGTTCATATACAATAGCATTAGTTAAATGTTTTAATTTAGTTTTTTCGTAGCAATATCTGAATGCCGTTATTTATTTTTTCATAACCATTTATAAAAAAATTTAATTTTTTCTAACAACTCAAATTGGGTGCTATGATATATCATTGTACAATAGCAAATATTTATTGCCGTAAATTATGTTTTCATAACTCTTTTTCGTGTTGTATTATTTTATTACATAACTAAGTTTATTCGCTATGATATAACGTCTTTTTTTTGCTATTGTAGTTGCATAAAAAAAATTTCTCCTGCTATTATATTGATGACTTAGTGCTATCTTTTAAAATAGAACATGCTATCATATATAATATATATAATCTGTAATTTCAGAGAAAGAAACCATTTATATAACATCTCAAAATCATTCTGAATAACATCCCAAACACAATTCCAAATCCAAAATGCAAAACATAAAATATTCCAAATTCGAAATACATAAGACTAGTCTTAAACTAGCTGGACCAAAGTTGCTTCATCCCCTGCAATAATGGACATTGTCTTATATCAGTTTTGCACATGAAATACTAAAAGCACAAGCATCACAGTAAATAATACTTACCAAAAGCACAAGCATCAGTTTACAACAGTCAATAGATGACCAACTGATCAATTGGCCATGCGATAGATGAACCAAGTGTATCTCTCATATACTCAATCTCATCTGATGGCCTCCAAACCGCTGTGTCATCTACCTTGACTATATCTATCCAAACTCGCACAACGTTAGGACCCAAGCGAACACAGTGTATCTTTTGCTCTGGATCAGTTGAATGCACCCGTCCTTCAGCAACAACCCGCTTCTTTTCGCTAATATCCATTAACTTACACTTCTGATTTTCCTTGATAGCTCCATTTTTTCGCTGACAATTTGACAATATCAACCAATTACTACAGGAATGAGACATAACCATAATCAACTTCTCAGAACATATAAATTAATATAACTTACCGGAGATCTTCGAAGAGGTGACTATGCAGCTGTTTGAGTTTCCATTGCATTAGATTTTGGAACTGTTCTTGGAGACTTCTCGCATGATGCTGAGGTTTGTGTCTTATGCGATTTAGATGCAGACTTTTGAGTAGGAGATAACTGACCTGTTGCATCTAGGTTGTTTTCAAAGACAACTTTGGTGACAGGCCATGCTACAAAAGATAGTAAACAGTCCTCTATGTATGTCACATCTTTTGTAGGCCTCCAAATAAATGTGTTGGGTTCGTGTACCACATCAACAAAAACTTTTACACCCTTTGGTCCGAGTGGAAGTCCATTCACCAAAGCTTTCTGATCTTGTGTGTTCCAACGGCCTTCAGCAACAACTACATCATCGTCAGACAGATCAAGTAGTTTGCATTTGTTCAAAGAATTGGTTCTTGTGCCCTATGAAAAACATTAACAAATCACTCAAGTATTCTAGATGATCTATAATATGTACAAACTTATTAATTAATAAACAAGATAGAAACTTTACAAGTGGTGCCATATCTTCTTCGTGGTCCCACTGTTCTAGACTAACACACTTCGTGGCAGGCCATGCAATCATGTGCCCAACATATTCTTCAATCGTGAACATTTCACTAGCAGATCTCCAAAGGAATGCTTCGGGTACAGTGGCAGTGTCAACCAATACTTTATAATCTAAAGGACCTAAACGAATCCCATTCACAACATCATCTGGATCCGTCGATATAATACGTCCCTCAACAACATTCGTAGCATCACCAGCCCAGTCAATCAAAATACACTTTGGTTGTGATTTTTTGTTCACACTCTACGCAAATTTAGATTATTAAAAACAAAATCAGAGTGTATAATTATAAAGAAATCAATATAATGGATTATTAATCACCTACCCTTGCAGCGGAGTTTTCACCAACTTCAACTTCTTGTCTCTGTAACATGCAAGAAAAATATCAAACAAAGTTTACATCATTATCCATCAGCTTATTGAACAAATAGAATAGTGCATTACCTGGTTCTTCAGATTGAAAATTTCATTTTGTAGTTCAGTAATCTTGTGCTTGAGCTTAATTTGATTCTCTTCCATTTCAGCGAAACACTTGTGCTTAACTTGGAAACAAGCTAATTTGGTCTTACTCATATTTCTGCCCATTGCCCTCATTCGACCGGGATTATCTGGTCCTAACAGTTGGCTAAGTGTATCTTGTCCTTCATTTGTTGCAACTGATGGATGATCAGAACTAACAAGCCTCATCCATACCCTTGTAACAAGATGGTCAACTACAACACTGGCTGAGTGACGATCAATGTTACGACAGTCCATGCAAGGACATATAATCATATCACCATCTCCCAAATCAGCAGCCACAACTCGTACAAAATTTGAAGCCCCTCTCTCGTAAGTTGGATCAGCTCTTCATTGCATAATTGAAGAGAAAAAAAAAAGTAAACTCTCTAAACCCCTACTTAAGCTAGCCTAACCTGTATAATTTATGCAATGATATACCTGCAAAGATGCACCCAATCCTTGTCCACCATTATATGATCTAACCTTACTACATAAACAACATATACGATTTATTGACAGAATCTTAGACATGAATCACAATCACAAACACATATATCGCATATATTAAATCAATAACAATCACAAACACAAAACAGTATTTAGACAACTATATCAGATATATTAAATCAATAGCAATCAAAAACAGAAAACAGTATTTAGAAACAACCAAACAGAGAAAAAAAAAAAACAAGATATACACTTAGCAAGATTGTTCGATACACATAAGAGACGAAAAGAAAGAAGCTACTAACCTGTCCTGTAAATGGAGATAAATAAAAGCTTGTTCAGTTCCAAGATGTACACTTAGCAACACTTGCAAAACATAATTAGAGAAAGAGTATAAGTTTCAATTGGATACTTAAACAAAATCGAAGAGACTAATTGGATACATAACTAATCGGATACTAATGAGCTCTAATACAATTAAACAAATCTATTGCATGTCGAAAAATAACTGTGTATTGTTCCAATTTCATAACTGTGAATCAATTTCATAACAAATCGGGTACTAATATGCTCTGAATCAATTGAAAAAATCTATTGAATGTCCAAAAATCAAAACTTATATAAAACAATCATATGAGGAAGCAAACAACCTTCGAGTGGAGCTCAAATCCAGAACTTAACTCCGGCGGTACTTCAGAGGGCGGTGACGGCGACGGCGAATTGGTGTGTGTAAGAGATTTACGGGTAACTGGGTGAAGTGTAGGAGAGAGACTCGAACAAACCAACCTTCAACTGAGATTAAGTCCGGCGGTGCTTCAGAGGGCGGCGACGGGGAGTTTATTAACGGAATTGCCTCTCGAGATTTTAGGGTTTCAGCAACCAAAAGAGAAAAGGGGTGAAGTGAAGGAGAGAGAGTGCGATAAAGTGTTTAATATTTTTATTTTTTGGTAAAATTTGCTAAGTGTTTGGCGGAATAAGTGATTTTAGTTCCCACTTCTTAAAAAAACTATTATAGCGTTTAAACAATGCTATCATATGGTAACCAAATTATAAACTCAACTTCGGTAGCAGTTTTGAAAATCGTGCTATTACGAGGTGGTATCAATGTATATATTTTGTAGTGATATATGTTTCTTCTTGACGCTCCTCATAACAATCGTCTTATTCGTTGGAGTCAACTCTGTTGATTTGTCGAAATGTAGAAACTTTGATCCTATCGGAGGAATCCCTCAAGACTGCAGTTAGGAATGATGAGCAATGTAGAAAACTATGACGAAGGAATAAGACGACGACCTGGATTATAAGCCGAGGTCCTGAATCTCCTGATAGTTAATCAATTATATAAGTTTATAAAGATTATAATTTTTGTAAAATTATGATTTTCATATGAAAATATTGTTTGCAAAAAAATAAATATTATAATTATTCAATTTTTATTGATGAAAATCAGTAATCTTAACAAAACAAAAAAAAATCATTATTTTTGCTTGGCGACCCGAGGTCCTGATAGTTGTATGAACTCAATTAGTTGGCTAAAAGGCATCCAATTGTCATTTACCGGAAAAAGTGACAAGAATATCGATTTCCAAACTTATATGAATTGAAATCCTTGCACAGATTAAGTAGTCAAAACACGAGACGATTAAACCGGCTAAAGTTCCAAACAAAACATACGTGACTTGTCTACGTAAAGTTCCAAATTATCCTTTTTTGTTTTCAACCAAACATTAATTAGAAAACTACTCCTACCTACAAAGGAATTATCAGCAAAAGAGTGCAGGAAGACCCGGTTAAGTCAAGTTCCAAACTACTACCTTGTAAATTAAAACAAGAAGACCATGGACACTTGGTTCAAAGGCAGCAGAATTACTCGTTTCGTTGTTAGTTGTAAACTAGTAACAGAGAAAACAACTGCGGTAAGAATAATGTTTAAGAAATACATTTTTGATTTTGGGTTTTCAAGTTACAGTTTGGTGCTTACATAGTAATAATTACGTGCTTCTTCTCCTTCCACAATACCTTGCGTTTACACTTACACATGATTACAACAAAACATTACACTTTTTTTTTTGGTAAATACAAAACATTACACTTTTTGCAGAGACGTTCGCTTTTTTTTTCTTTAATATATATTTCTTTATTTTTGTGTTGCCTTTTTTGCTGGGGGTTTCACTCGCAGGCAAGTTTAGTGCCGAAACTTGTGAGACAGATAGCAAAAGCCTGAAATGCAGAAAGAGGCTGCCTATAATCCATTGTGAAAGTGTCATCTCCCACTTTGCCAAACTGTAGAAGAACTGTTTCTTCATCGCCTTTACCGCTCGGTTGACTTTGGTCCACGGTCGCAACCAACTGAAAGTTCTTGACAGACGCAACAGTTACTCGTCCATGGAAATTGAGACACCAGCATTGCAAGTGCTCGTGCCATCTCGGAGCTTTGTTCTTTAGTATTGTGAAGCTGGAACCATCCTTGTTGGGTTTTTTCATTATTTTGGTTACATCACATGGATTCTGGTCGAAACAGAGTCCAGCGGATGATGACGAAGAGGATGAGGAGGATGGGCATCGGAGTGTGCTTACCATTCTTCTTGGACCTCTTGATTTCAAGAGGTTGAATTTATAAGAAACATGACCGACTTCAAAGTTGCCTGCTGGAACTTGAGGGCTAATCTGCTTCGATGCAAATCTGCGACTGGCTTTGCCGTTTGAAGGCTTCGCTCCGTTATGTGGCGGTTGGCTATCGTATACTGTAAAGTTGGTCCCAAGAAAATCTGATCTGCAAAAGTTTCCAAAAAAATTATCAAGGAAACCGGAGACCTACCAAGATCAACTCGAAAGAGCTAGAAGATATACATTAGAAACATTTACATTTATCTCCTATATTATTTAAATTTGTATTTATCTTAGAATAGGAAACTTAGCCTTATCATATTTCTACCATTATGTATAAATATCTATCTTATGTTAATGAATAGATCAAGCCTTTCTAAATTATATCAAAAATAAACATGAACCTTAGATTTCAAGCCACCACTCATATTCTAAGCCAAAAAACACCAAGATTTCAGTTCCAAGAGTGGCAAAAACAAATTTAAAATTTCTGAGAAGGGAGAAGGCAATCTTGCTTTACAGATTAAATGACCGCCAAGGATATTCAGTGTTGCACACATTGATAATACCTTAATTTTCCAACGTATGCATTACTTCCTTGAGAGAAATCATCAGCATCAAGTGATATGATGTACTCAGTATAAGCACCGGTCCTGAACCTCCGTGCCGCCAGAAGAAACTTCCTTTATCAGTGAATGCTGGTAAACAGAAGATACTAAAGGAAATTAGTAAATGCAGAGTCTAAAAGATAAACTAGCCGTAGTATAATAAGCAACATTTTAAAGCCAAGAAAGAATCCTACCGGATAACTAAATGAAGTATAATCGAAAATCACTTGAACTTGTTCCAAAACAACAAAAAGCAATCTGCTCTTAGTTAACCCCACTTGTAAATTATTTAACCTAACCAGACCATTGATGTAACTCAGAATATTATTCAGTGAAGAACTGAATAAAAAGATTATCAAAGCCTTGCAAATTACTCCACTGGTCAACAACTCCTATAATAGACTGAAGCTGGGACTATTCTTCATCATCACCCACCGAGGTCAACAAAAAAGTCAATACTTATTTATGGCAATTGGTTGGTAAGTTCTTTCAATGACCCGACCACTCAAGGCATTACATATTAGGCGAAAGACTGGGACAACTTACATTGTACGCCTAGGAATTCACTAAATCCAATCGTTTTCACACTATTCAAACCAAAAAAACCTAGACTTTTCATTGCCAGATATATAAACTTTTCCAATATTGACCCAATCAACTAATAAGAAGGCAACAAAGGAAAAAAGTGATATTTTGTTTTGGAAATTAACTTACATGGAGTAAGAGCAAGATACAAGTAGAAAGTCGATGTCTTCTTGTTCCTCTTTATCAAGCACTGATTCGAAAACTCTCGAGGACCTGGCTGCATCTCAAAGGAAACACTCAGAAAAATCTCAAATATCATGCCAATCTTTCAATTGCTCTAAACGAAAAAAGCAAACCTACAACTAAAGAAAAGACTCAAATTGTAAAAAAACGTAACCAAAAATAGCAACTTTTTTAATGCATAGAGCAAAAAAACAAAGACCATAAACAAAGACTCCAATTGTAAAAAACATAAACACATCATGAAGTCGTAACTCGCACCAAATTTTTATAAACAAAGCAGTGTGCCTCTAACAGAATCGATTCCTAAAACGATCAGAGAAATCGAAAAAGCCCAAATTTGTGGAAATCAAAAGGTGTCAACCAAACCAAAAAACTTCAATTGACAAAATTTCAAAAGAAGGGAGTTACCAATTTGAGGCAAGAAGGGAAAGTGATTTTGCCGGAGTTGAGAGGCGATCTAGCGAAATCCTGAGTGATCTCTCTCCATTTCTTCGAAACGCAGGCGCAAGTCACTACATCACGGCGTTGTGGCCAACGGTCCTCACTCTCCTCCACGCGACGAATGATCTCGCCTAACAACTCAGGGAGCATCGCCGACCACGACGACGATCCAGCGGCCATGTTCGATGCCGACGGAAGCAGAATCGAATCGGGTTCCGGTGTCGTCGTCTCTCCCTGATGATCCCTAAACGAGTTCGAGATCCTCCGCGAGAGGAGGGACCGTGACAAAGGCATTTGTAAAGAAGAAGAAGGAAGAGAGAAAGAAGAGAGAGAGAAGTTTTCGATCTGGAAATAGAGAGGAGAGAGAAAGAAGAGAGAGAGAGAGGATGAGATGTGTGTTTCTTTTTTTTTGGAAAATCTGATGAGAAAAAAAAAATTAAACAAATTAATACGAACGTGCGAAATCTAGAAGACGGACAGACAGAGTGATATTTTTGGTTAAAGTGACACAGCTTGTGGTATATGAGTAGGTGACAGATCTTTCTAATTGGGCCACGTCGAAAATGTTAAAAACAATCATGACAGACACAGTGTACAAGTATATTTATTTATACACACAGCACATTGATTAAACCGGATACGATGATTAAACCATGTCCACCGTGAAATCTGTCTCTTCTTCCTTTAGGCTCGCGTCTCTCCTCCGCCGTGAGAATGATCCTTCCGCCGCAGTTAAGCTTTCCGAAACCCTGATCCTGAATCAGCCAACCCAAAAAGGACCGTTTAGATACTCGCTTCTTTGCTACGATCTCATCATCACGAAACTCGGCGGCTCCAAGATGTTTGACGAGCTAGATCAGGTGCTTCTCCAGCTCAAAACCGATACTCGGATCGTTCCCACGGAGATTATATTCTGCAACGTGATTAATTTCTTCGGTCGTGGAAGGTTGCCTAGTCGTGCGCTCCACGTGTTCGACGAAATGCCTCAATACCGTTGCCAACGCACTGTGAAATCAGTGAATTCTCTGTTAAGTGCGCTTTTGAAGTGCGGGGAGTTTGAAAAAATGAGGAAGCTTCTTTTGGGTATTGATGAGTTTGGTAAGCCTGACGCTTGTACTTACAATATACTGATCAATGGATGTTCTCAGAGCGGGTGTTTCGATGATGCCTTGAAGCTATTCGATGAAATGGTTAAAAAAAAGGTGAAGCCCACTGGGGTAACCTTTGGGACGATGATTCACGGGCTGTGCAAGAATTCGAGGGTGAAGGAAGCATTGAAGATGAAGCAAGATATGTTGAAAGTGTATGGAGTACGTCCCACTGTTCACATTTATGCGTCGTTGATCAAAGCGGTTTGTCAAATTGGTGAATTGAGTTTTGCGTTTAAGGCTTAAGGATGAGGCGTACGAAGGAAAGGTTAAAGTAGACTCAGCTATTTACTCTACCTTGATTAGCTCGCTTATAAAAGCTGGCAGGTCGAGTGAGGTGTCGAGGATCTTGGATGAAATGAGTGAGAAAGGATGCAAACCCGACACAGTGACTTACAATGTCCTGATTCACGGGTTCTGTGTTGAGAACGATTTTGAATCAGCTTATAGAGTTTTGGATGATATGGTAGATAAAGGCTTGAAGCCAGATGTTATAAGCTATAACATGATACTTGGTGTCTTGTTCAGAATCCGAAAATGGGAAGAAGCAACTTACTTGTTTGAAGATATGCCCAGAAGAGGTTGCAGCCCTGATACCTTATCTTACAGAATAGTTTTTGATGGTCTTTGCGAGAGTTTACAATTCCAAGAAGCAGCTGTTATCTTGGACGAAATGCTTTCCAAAGGTTACAAGCCTCGCAGGGATAGGCTAGAAAGTTTTCTGCAAAAGCTTTGTGAGATTGGAAAGTTGGAGATTCTGAGTAAAGTTATAAGTAGCTTGCATAACGGGGATGCTGCTGAGGATGCAAATGTATGGTCGGTTATGATACCTACAATGTGCAAGAACCTGCGAGATCGGGTTCGATTGATTTGTTATTGAATGCAATAACGGAAGACGGTCCTTTATCAGCAATGCTGCAGTGCTAGGTCACTCTTGTCATGCATGTTAATGTTGCTGTGAACCTTGTTCTGGTGATACAGGACAAGGAACAAAAAGAACTAGAGAATTGCCAAATCTTGTAAACAGGTAAATCATTACCACATGGGCTCTCGTCAATTTAGATAGCGGAAGAATGTGCTATCTGCTCCTAATTGAAGCTCTGTAAAGTGGTGGTGCAGAGGAATGATCCCATCGCTGAACCAAGCTCTGTTATTGAGGTATGATTTTCCTTCGGTTGATTTAAAAGATAAAATATAATACTACAAGTTACCAACTACTTTTTTGAGGGCAGCCGTCGTGGTGGTGTTAGTGGTGGCGTGGGACAGCCGTCGTGGTGGTGTTAGTGGTGGCGTGGGACAGCCGTGGTAATATTGGTGATGGAGGCGGCAGCAGTGACTGCGATGTCGTTGAAGATGGTGATGGTGGCGGCTGCAGCTCTGCTGAATGATTTGTTATGATGATTTAACGATTTAATTCTATTTTTGTCTACCATTCGACTCTGTTTGACTTAATCTTATAAATAAGACACATTTGATTCATCTAAAATAATGTTAAATTGATTGTTGAAACAGTTCCCTTGATCTGTTCTTAATTCATCCATGACTCTAGGAATCCAATTGCCTGAAACTGGTCCATAAATCTTCTGGTTGTCTACTCTTCGAGTGGAAGCATGGTTTGCTTGACACTGTTTAAAACTCAAAACAATAACTTGTAAAAACGTTTACTAATCTAGAATTAATTTTACATTCAATTCAAAAAAAAAATGTTAATTAATAAGAACCTGAACCAAAAGAAGAACTCATCATCTATTTGTTCAACCTTCAGAAATCATTTCACAATATACAATAAACGATATATAGTCTATGTTGTTCTCCCTCTATTTAATTTCAGTTAATAGCATCTTTTAATATAATAGATTTTAATTCACCGTACATCAGAACAATTTTTTAAGAACAATTATTAAAGAAACAAATATGTTGTATTTTTTGTGTTTGTTTACTTATGTCAATCTTACAAATAAAAGGTTATTTTACCAAATGTACCTAAGTTTGATTAAATTTTATTTAAAATTATTTATAAACTTATATTATGCGTGAGACAATATTCTTATTTAAAGTTTAATGTAGTTATAATTATGTAATAAGTTCTAAAGACCAAAATATTTTATATTATATTATTTTGTATATCAAACATTGTATATGTGAATTAAGTTGATAATAATCAAATTTGCAACTCCAATGATTTTACGAATGAAGAAGAAGTCATTATTTTCTAGTATCATTGTTTTCTAGAATCTATCATGCCAGATTGTTTTTTGAAATATTTTAAACTTTTTCATATTTTAAAAACGGCTTGTATAATATTTGTTTATAAATTAACTTTTACAATTATTTTGTAAATTATAATTTGGTAATACTATTAAAATATACTTTTAAGTTTTGGGTACTTTTTTGGTACATTTGTAATCGTGATGTATTTTTATCAATTCTTTGTTTAAGATTTACATTTTTATTTCCTGAATTAATGTTGTTTTTCAGAGTTTGAACATTTAGTTGTCTAAGTTGTATTTTTGGTTTAATAGTAGTTTCAGTTCAATTTTAGTTTTGACAACCAATTGATATTCTTGGTTAGATGTTTTTGAACTAATATAGTTGGATGATTTAATAATCTTATATAGTTGGTTGAGTTTGAAAACTGGGTAGTTTATAAATATTATTTGTAAATTTATGTAATTTACGGGAAATCCTTGGTTAATATTTTTCTCCATATATCTTTGTGGTTAATATATGTTGGAAAGTGTGAAAAAGCGGTATATATACATATGCATTTTAGTAGAGTATTTCTTAGTGTAAAGAGTAAATTCAAAATTTCAAAGATTCAAAAAAAAAAAATAGTCTATTGTGTTTTTTTTTTCCAAAAATACAAATTTTTAATTTAGAATTATGTTGAATACTTTCGAGAAGATACTGAAAATGACTAAATGTTTATAAAGGTTAGCAGATTAAATTAAAAAAATTATATATCTCTTGTCATCAAAGTGAAAACCGTTATTCCATCTTGTAGTCGCTGTTTTAAAGTTAAGATTGAGTGAAATCTTTTGCAAGTAGCTACTGTCTTAAAACCACCATAAAAAAAAACATTTACTGTTAAATTAATATTGTCATAAAGCCTCCATACAAGAAGAGATCTACATTTAAATTAATATAAACAGATTAATTATTAATTTAATGAACAATGAACACATATATGAAAACAAATTATATTACACTCTAAGTCTCTAACAAAATATTAATATTTATGAAATGATAGACTAAAGTTACTAAACAATGAAAATAAAGGAAAATAAACTATGAAAAAAATTAATACACTATCAAGTATCAAATTTCTTAATACAAATGTAAAATTAAACTTATGATAAAACAAACAATGAAATATATATATATATATATATATATATATATATATATACATTAGCACTTTCCAACATAATATAATTAAGGGTATGTTCGTCGTTTACGATTACATTAACATTGTGTTAAAGCCTCCATACATAAAAATATTTACGTTTAAATTAACATAACGTGATGATGGAAACACTAGATAAGTAATGTTAATTAGAAGAAATTAATATAACCTTTTTTTTTGAACATGCATAAATTGTTTCAAAAAAATCCTCTACAAGACGTCTGAGAAAATTGTGCTTCAGAGCTCCGATAATCAATGCTATCAGGTTGATCAAGTCTCTAATAAAATATATGAAAACAAATTATATTACACTCTAAGTTTATAACAAAATGTTTATTTTTGTAAAATGATAGACAAATGTTACTAAAAAATGAAAATAAAAGAAAATAAACAATGAAAAAACTTAATACACTATCAACTATCGAATTTCTAACACAAATGTAAATTTAATCTTATGATAAAACAAACAATGAAAGAAAATAAATTATACACTAAAATCTCTATAAGTTAATACTCTATAAATTAATAAACACTATAAATTAATAAATTTTGTTGATCCTGAGTCGGGCCAAGGTAAAAAATAACAAAATTTGATAAGATAATAAAATAATAATTATTTTGAAATTCTCATTTAAAATATGGCGTCAATAATATCATAAATTAAATAATCACGTAAATTTATACATATATATATATATATATATATGCTGATATAATAATGTATGCTTTAAATTTTTGAATTTTCTCCTAAAGCTCATATTTTTTTTTCACCTAAAACTCATATCTATAAAAAAATTGTTATGTGATATTTTCAAACTATAATGATATAAAATATTCTATAACATGTCATAAAAATAGAATTTTTTTTAAAAAAATTTCAATTTCTTGATATTTAACATTTTTATTTTCATAGTTTGATAGGCTATTAAAACATGACTGTTGATATTATTATTAATAAATCTAAATTTATGTATCTCATATGTATAAGTGAATTTGTTTGAATTTATTGTAAATAATATTTTAAATTATTAGTTTACACTATACAATAACAATGATTCATGATAAATTAATAAAATTTCCCAACATTATTAATTGTAATAAGGTTTACTGTATAATATATTTTCATTTTCAAACATTATATAATTAAGGATACGTTGGTCATTTACAGTTCAGAGAACCCTAAAGTCGGTCGACCGACGAGGTTGTTTGTTCTTTTATTTAGTTTTATTCTTGGACTAATCCAAAAAAGTTCATCAATTCCGATTCACGCACTCTGTAAGTTTTGAGTGATGAATTGCTTATGATTCACCTTTGGAACTCTGCGTATTAAAAAAGTTATGATCTTTTGGTTTTTCAGGAATGAATCTTGGAGTGAAGATGATGCAGAAGAAGATGGCTGTTCTCTACCATTATCCTTGCCACGACGGTGTTTTCGCAGCTTTAGCCGCTCATCTCTACTTCTCAGCAAACTCAATCCCTTCACTGTTCTTCCCCAACACAGTCTACTCTCCGATCACAATCAGCCAACTTCCACTTGAAGAAATCAGTCATCTCTATCTTCTTGATTTCACTGGACCTCCTGGTTTCGTTCAACAACTCTCTCCTCAAGTCGAAAATGTCGTGATCCTCGATCACCATAAAACCGCTATCGAGAGCTTAGGTGATGATGCCTCTTCCACTTGCAAGAACCTTACTTGTGTTTTGGATATAGAGAGAAGCGGTGCCACCATTGCGTTCGACTATTTTACTCAGAAGCTGATTGATGAATGCAGAGGAAGTTGTTGCAAGGAGATGAATGATTTCAAGAGGATGAGACGTGTGTTCGAGTATATCGAAGACGCTGATATATGGAAGTGGGAGCTACCAGAGAGCAAAGCATTCAACAGTGGATCTTGGACTTGAAGATCGAGTACGACTTCAATATTAACCAGTCGTTGTTTCAGCAGCTACTCTCGTTGGATCATGAAACTGTGATTAACAGAGGAAAACAGAGTTTGTCTAAGAAACGTAAACTGATTCACGAGGCGTTGGAGCAGTCATATGAGATTGTTCTTGGAGGAGGTTGTGATGAAGAGTTTGGACGGTGTTTAGCTGTGAATGCAGATGATGAGATTGCTGAGCTTAGAAGCGAATTAGGGAATCAATTGGCTGAGAAGAGCAAGAATCTGAAGTTTCGAGGTATTGGAGCTGTTGTTTACAGAGTTCCTGAGCTTGGAGATGAGAAGAAACTGAAAATTAGTTTGAGGAGTGTTGTAGAAGAAGACACAACTCCGGTTTCTCAGAGATTCGGAGGTGGTGGTCATAAGAACGCAAGCTCCTTCTTGTTAAGCTCCATGGAGTTCGAGCATTGGAAGGTGAATAGAAACTCTTCCAATAATAGATTAAGCTTAGAGATGTTGTAGAATCAGCTATTTAGCTCTCTGTATGGAATGCTTGTTTGAGCCAATGTGGTTACATACAGTATTGCCAATTTTGGTAGTTTAATTCGGGTTTAGTTCTGCTTTGTGGTTTTGGAAAAACATGAACCATTGTAAACTCAAGTTGACTATGAATTGGTTTATACGATTTTTTGTTTTAGTTTTGATTCCAATGTATCTTTAATTTTCAAGTAATCTATGCATCGTTTTGTTTTTTAGCCTTTCCAGTTCATTTGGATTCAGGTTCGAATGTTTGGATTTCTAAGAAGTATAACTAAATGTAACCAAATTAAGCATTTGAAGTACAACTTAATTGATAAGTTGTGATTATCTCATTGATTACAGCCTGCAGGACTCATGGGAACAACACCAAGTTGAAAGTTCCACAACACTCCACAAGTCAGAATGGCAAATTAGCTCCATGTCGTTTTGATTCAAGGTAAATGACTTTCTCATTAGCTCCGTTGACTTTAACATCCCATTTCTCTAAATACTATGAAAATTCAGTTAACCGACAGTAAAAGTTAAGATCAGCAAAGTCTTTAAAATTGATACTTTACATGTGCTAGTTGGAGGAAGTAACGGGGTCCTCAAAGGAGCTTTATTGTCATGATGCTGAGTTAAAGAATAAGTTTTAATAAAATATCTTCTAGCTGATGAGAATGAAGAATCACAGGTTATTGTCATAACTGATTACTGTGGACTACCCTTAGCCAATGGATTGGTAGCTGGATAAGGTTGACTTTGACTTTGAAAAATTGATCTCTCTTCTTTCAAAGGAGGTTGCGACCAGTTTCAGTCAATCTTGTTTCATATATATAGTTTATGTCTGCTTGTTTTGCTTTGATATCCGTCTTCTGTATTTTGTTGTAGTATATGGCTGAGGCAGTTGTATCATTTGGAGTTGAGAAGCTTTGGGAGCTTCTAACTCGAGAATCTGCCCGATTGAATGGTATAGATGAGCAAGTTGATGGACTAAAGCGTCAGCTGGGAAGGTTACAGTCGTTGCTGAAAGATGCAGATGATAAGAAAAATGAAAGTGAAAGGGCGAGAAACTTCTTGGAAGATGTCAAGGACATTGTCTATGATGCTGATGATATTATCGAATCCTTTCTTCTGAAAGAACTTAGAGGAAAAGATAAAGGGATCAAGAAGCATGCGAGAAGACTTGCTTGCGTTTTAGTAGATAGCCGGAACTTTGCTTCTGATATCGAAGGTATAACTAAGAGGATCTCTGAGGTGATTGCTGGAATGCAGAGTTTAGGGATACAACATATTATCGATAGTGGTGGCCGTTCACTGTCTCTGTCTCTGCAAGAAAGACAAAGGGAGATCAGACAAACATTTTCTAACAAATCTGGAAGTGATCTTGTGGGGTTGGATCAGAGTGTTGAAGAATTGGTTGATCATTTGGTGGAGGATGATAGCATTCAAGTGGTTTCTGTTTCTGGAATGGGCGGTATTGGTAAAACCACACTCGCTAGGCAAGTTTTTCATCATGACATTGTCCGACGCCATTTTGATGGATTCTCATGGGTATGTGTTTCGCAACAGTTTACGCGTAAGGATGTTTGGCAAAGGATCTTGCAAGATCTTAGACCATATGATGAGGGCATTATACAGATGGATGAATATACACTCCAAGGTAAACTCTTTGAATTGTTGGAAACCGGTAGATATCTGCTTGTCCTCGATGATATATGGAAAGAAGAAGACTGGGACCGAATAAAAGCTGTGTTTCCCCATAAGAGAGGTGAGCTCTAAATCTAACTGTACATACATAAATCACCAATAAGGTTGGTAATAGATGCCTTTTATTTCATTTCACTATCATGAACGATAAGTATTTTGCAGGTTGGAAGTTGTTACTTACTTCCCGCAATGAAGATATTGGTTTACATGTGGATCCAGCATGTTTTGCCTTTAGACCAAGAATCCTTACTCCCGAAGAAAGCTGGAAGCTATTTGAGAGAATTGTATCCCCTAGGAGAAACGAAACTGGTATAATACTTTCATTTCATATATAAAATAAAAGAATCTTTGTGCATTGATTTTTCTCTTATGAATCCTTTTAAGACTGAGAAGTGTAATATATATTATCTTGTCCTGGTTTTCAGGATTTAGGGTTGATGAAGCCATGGGAAAGGAAATGGTGACATATTGTGGAGGACTACCGTTAGCCGTTAAAGTGTTGGGAGGGTTGTTAGCTAAGAAACATACAGTCCTCGAGTGGAAAAGAGTATATAGTAGGAAACTCTGGTTTGAATGAAAAACAATCCCAATTCGGTTTACCGAGTATTGACTTTGAGTTATGAAGATTTGCCTATGCAGTTAAAGCATTGCTTCCTTTACTTGGCTCATTTCCCTGAAGATTCCAAGATAGAAGTTAAGACATTGTTCAACTACTGGGTTGCAGAAGGAATAATAGTGTCAATTTACGATGGATCAACCATTCAAGATAGTGGAGAAAGCTACCTAGATGAGCTAGTGAGGAGAAATATGGTTGTTGTTGAAGAAAGCTATTTGAGTTCCAGAATAGAGTATTGTCAAATGCATGACATGATGAGAGAAGTTTGTTTATCTAAAGCCAAAGAAGAGAACTTTCTTCAAGTTGTCAAAGTTCCTATAGCTACCGTTACTACCATCAATGCTCAATCTCCTTGTAGGTGTCGCAGACTTGTTCTACATAATGGTAATGCAGTTCATATGCTGGGACATAAAGACAACAAAAAAGTTAGATCTGTTTTGGTTTTTGGAGCCGACGAAAACTTGTGGAAGCTTTCAGGTCTCCGATATTTACCGTTGCTCAGAGTGTTAGATCTTTCTTACGTACAGTTTGGAGGGAAGTTACCATCAAGCATCGGAGAGTTGATTCACTTGAGATTCTTGAGTTTATACGAGGCTGGGGTATCTCATCTACCTTCTTCTCTACGGAATCTAAAGCTTCTTCTCTGTTTGAACTTAGGTGTTGTTGATCGGTTACTAGTTCATGTGCCAAATGTTTTGAAAGAGCTGCAAGAACTAAGATACCTTCGCTCACCTCGTTCAATGCCTGCTAAAACCAAGTTGGAACTGAGTGATCTAGTTAACTTGGAGTCCTTGACGAATTTTTCTACTAAACACAGTAGCGTGACGGACCTACTCCGTATGACAAAGCTCACGGTACTCAATGTGATTTTCAGTGGCGGGTGTACTTTTGAAAATCTGTTATCATCTCTTGGTGAACTGAGAAATCTCGAAACGCTTAGTTTTTATGATTTTGAAAATATCAGTGTGGCTGAACATGGGGGAGAACTCGTTCTTGATTTTGTTCATCTAAAGGATTTAACTTTGTCCATGCATATGCTAAGGTTTCCGGATCAATACCGGTTCCCTCCCCTTCTTGCGCACATATGGCTAATCGGATGCCGCATGGAGGAAGATCCAATGCCGATTCTAGAGAAGTTGCTTCATTTGAAATCGGTTTATCTTTCATCTGGTGCATTCGTGGGAAGGAGAATGGTGTGCTCGAAAGGAGGATTTCCTCAACTATTTGCTCTCAAAATGTCGTATAAAAAAGAGTTGGTAGAGTGGAGAGTAGAGGAAGGGTCGATGCCATGTCTTCGTACTTTGACTATAGACAATTGCAAAAAGCTGAAGCAACTCCCGGATGGGCTCAAATTCATAAGTTGCTTGAAGGAACTGAAGATAGAAAGAATGAAGAGGGAGTGGACTGAGAAATTGGTAATAGGTGGGAAAGATTACTACAAAGTCCAACACATTCCCAGTGTTCAGTTTATCAACTGTGGCCAGTAATGAGCAAGTGTTACTTGTTTCTCTTTTGTCCACTTTGTTCATTTTTTTATTGGTTTTGCATTCTACTTGGATTAACAAATAAAAAACTACTTATGTTCTTACTTTTGATTCTGGTTTTAGAGAAAATATTGCGTTATGGGTTGTATAAGATGCTGGAAAACATAAATGGTCCAAACAAATAAGCATACTGCCATCAATAGTCTCCTAGAACTATTCTACATTTTCTTTTACAATACCGAGAGGAAGACTTCATTGTAAACATTTCAAAGACCTTATGCAAATTTGGCTAAAGTATGACTAGAATCCTCTACCCATCTGTTCCTACATTAATAGTTCCTGCCTTGTTTTTTATCTTTTTTTTTGGCAAGGGATGATTTTATGTGTAAAGCTTTTGTATCTACTACAAACCTTTCATTTTATATGATATTGACATGCTACAAACCTTTCCTTTTAAATGTTTACGCTTCTTCTTCGCCAAGATTGCATCTCTGATTTGTCGGTCTAGCCCCTTGAACAGGATCTGAGCATCTGTAGATGTGTTGTTGTGATATTTGTTGTTGCGTTCCATCCAGATTGCATAGAGAGTAGCTTGAGCGACCAGTCTATGGAGACATCTAGGCGATATGCTGTCTTTGACATCTAGCCATTCCGAAAGTGAGTCAAACTAAGATTCAATATCCAGGGATTTGAAGAGTTTAAGCATTCTCCATGTATGTATTTATAAGGACTCTAGGATTTAACATCTGGCATGAAGCCATGAACCATCTGCAAGTCTTGGAGGATCACCTAACTATGCTTGATGCAATGCAACACACCACGCACAGATCTTCCAACTACAGACTCATCATCAATATACTCTTCTGATCGACATTGAAGTCTATAGCTAATTAATGTCATTTGTGTATCAAGTCTTCTTTTTTTTTTTTTTTTCTAGGTTTTTAGAAATCATATGAATTAATTTCCAAACCAAATCGTTCATCATGCATGGGTACTAAGTAGCAAAGCCTATCGTGTAAACTAAGCTGAAAATCGTGGAAGTCAACGCTTATAATCCAACTAAACGTAGTCTCTGCCTTGTTCTACACGAAATCGTAGGGTTTATCAATTCAATTATGAGCACTAGCTAGCAGGTGGAACTTTTTTTTTTTTTTTTTTTTTTTTTTTTTTTTTTTTTTTTCTGTTTTTTCTTTCGTGGTTTTGAATTCAATTTAAGTTAGATAAAAACGACGTTTGTTCTTACTTTAGTTTTTTTTTTTTTTTTTTTTTAATAATTCAGGCGTATTTACCAATCCTTTTGAACTAAGCAAGTTATTGTAAAAGATTTATGCCATGTAATTTTGGATAAAAGAAAAGTGTCTCAGTAAAAGTAAATTGCTTCTTGATAATCATTTGCGTTGCGAGATAAGAAAATATTATCCCTGACTTTAACCTCTCTGTTATATGAACCGAAGAACTGAAACTTCTGAACGGAACAATGAACAATTGAATCAAAGCGTTGTATTGCTGAATTGGGCCTAAAGAGCCCATCTAGGATTTAAAGGTCATTCAATTTCGTTCGTGCATTAAAAAGAAGCTCTGTAAAAGTGATTCTAGGGTTTGAAACATCGGCCGCCATGAAAAATGATCTGGAGCAGCAGTTCTCAGAAGGTCTAGTGATAACACCATCATCGAGCTCGGTAAGAGAAGAAAACTGAACTCCGTCTCAATCCCAGATGATCTTCTTATCGATATACTTTCGAGTAGGCATCACCACCGTTACGGTTATTTAACCACCGGTTACGGTTAAATAACCATAAACGTTTAATAAATGGTTAAACGGTTACGGTTAGGGGTGGGCGCTCGGGTATCCTATCGGGTTTCGGGTTGGGTATTTCGGGTTTTCGGGTTTAGAATTATAAGACCCATTCAGGTAATTTTAGATTTTAGGTCAGGTTCGGGTAAACACCCATCGGGTTCGGGTTACACCCAAACTATCAAACTAAACAAACTGATTGTAATCATCAAATATAAAAAAGTCAACTTCATCATACCATATTGAGTTCAACAAAAAGAAATGACAAATCTAAACACAAAAACAATAAGTTCATAAACCAGTAGTTCTTGATTTCCTGAAACATGAAATGACACCAAATTTAAAGTTAGAATCATATAATCTATCTAAACTAATATATGAAAATGAAAACTAATTTACCTAGTAACAGAGATTAGAGAACTTGCAAACTGTCTTACTTTTCTTGTGATGTCATGGTGAGGGTTGCAAAATCTGAAAATATAATGAATAAACACAGATTGTAAATATTAAGTAAAATAGAAGGAAAAAAAATTAAAGAACAAAGATACACACCTTTCTCAAGTTGATCTTCATATTCGAATTCATCAAGTATTTGTGCATTGGTAAGCACTTTTGATTCAATTTTAATATCTTGTTTCATCCATTGTTCTGTACACATCAAAACCTCAACCATATAGTGAGTTAGACAACTCCTATATGGGTTTATTATCCTCCTACTAGTGCTAAAAGCGCTCTCAGATGCAACAGAAGACACTTGCATAGCAAATAAATCTCTAGCCATCTCTGACAAAATGGGATACTTGCAACTGTTTATTTTCCACCAAGAGAGTACATCGTACTCCATTCCAAGCATCACTTCAGGGTTCTCTACTTTGTATTTGAGATATGAATCCAACTCATTTTTGTCTCTAACACCAATCTCTTTTAGCAAAGTATTGTACCGATGCTCAACCTTATGCCTACGGTAACCAAGATCATTATCAACGCCATCCATTCTATTTGCTTGGAAATCTTGAGTAGACTGAGATGATTGGACATTTTCCTTTTTACCATATCTTTCGCTATACTCTTTGAACATACTCTCTAGAATGGTAAGAACTGACTCATACAACCCTTAGACTGTGTAGAGTCTTCTCCATACAACTCATCAAAACACATTTTCGCAAACTGCATCTTCTTTCTTGGATCAAAGACAGTAACTATTACCAACATCTTGTTGATGTTCTTCAAGCCATCCCAATACTTATCAAATTTCTTAAACATTTCTTGAGCTTTCACCCTCAGATCACTATCAGAGTTGTTACAAAGCAATTGAAGCTCTGATGCTATGTTCACTATCTCACCATAACACTTGTGTGCATTCAGAGTTGTAGAAGCTGAGACTACCAATGTGGAATCGTAAAAAATGTTTGGAACTTATTTAGACTTTGAACTGCACGCCAATCAGCCATTGAAGGAGGTCCAATCCGTTTTTTACCACCTATAACCTCCATGAAATGATCATTGTACAGTTTGTCTTCAAGCTCCATCTTATCAAAAGCTTCCTTGTACTTAACTGCCCTTGACAACATCAAATATGTGGAATTCCATCTAGTTGTTACATCTAATGGCAAACAGCCCCTTGTTATCGTACTAGATTCTACCTTAAGATCAAATGCATCTTGCCTTCTGCCTCCTGATCTAAAATATAATATAGCATTACGTATTGCAGCCACACTATCATCTATTGTATCCAATCCGTCCCTCACAATCAAATTAATAATATGACCAACACATCTCATATGTAAAAAATCCCCTTTCATCACTAAAGAATCATCAGATATCAAAGAGAAGCTGGATTCAAACGTTGACAATGCATTACTATTAGCTGTTGCATTGTCCACAGTGACACAAAATACCTTCTCTATTCCCCAGTCAGCTAAGCATTCAAGAAGGACTTTAGCAATGGTAATACCTTTATGATCTGTGACATATTTGAACCCTATGATCAGCTTCTTTAACCGCCAGTGAGCATCAATGTAATGTGCTGTTATAACCATATAACTTGAACCTAAAAAGAGAAAGAAAGATTCAGCCAAATAACACAATAAACAAGTCTAAAAAAAACGAAACAAACTACTGATTAAAATAAACATTACCAGTGATCTCACACTTCCAAATATCTGTTGTAAGTGAGACTCTTTGCTTGTTAGTTAGGAACCATTGTTTCATAGTAGCCTTCCTATCAACATAAATGTGATCAATGTCTCTTGTTGCTGTTCTTCTTGAGTGAGGTTTGTACAAGTTTACATTGATGATATACATAGAGAAACATACTTCTATTAAGTAAGATACAAAAAAAATAAGTAGATAAAAAAAATGATTAAAAAAAAATTGATTACCTTGTCACAAAGTGTTTCCAAGCCATGCTTTCAATGAAAGCCAATGGCAACTCTCCTATCACAAGCATCTCATTTGATGCTTCTCTGAAAATCTTCTCAGACACTTTTCCACTCTGAAAATTTCCTTGCATATTAATAACTTGCTGAGCCTTATCTTCTTTTTCTTGCCATGCCTTGTATGACTTACAGATATGAAGATGATTTCACAGGTTTTTAGTCCCTGACTTTGATGGACATGAGTATTCTTTCTTGAAATAGTGACAAACACACTTGTCACGGTCTTGTTTTCTTGTGAAATGATCCCATACATTTGACCTTGGGGGGATTATCTTCTTTTCTTTAGGTTGTTCAGAAGTAGCTCCATTTTCTTGTGTATGTTTCCTTTTGCCCCTTCGATCCTGAGCTGGATTCATTTCCTCTTCTTCTTGTTCATGTTCTTCATTATCTCTAGCATCTTGGTTCGGAGATGATGATGAATCCATCTAGAAATAAAAAAACATACTAAATCAGAATTCTTAACAAAAGCATAATGTGTATCCAGTTTTAATCATGCTTCTAATTATTATAACTCAGACTAATTAACTGTTTGTTGACTCCACTACTAAAACAAATTCAGAATTGAGGCCAAAAATAAATAAAGTACAAAAGAAACAGATACACACTCATACACACAAGCAATGAAATGGAAGAAACCCACTCCAACACTTTAAATTAATTCTCGTGGAGTTGATGATGAAATCTATCAAGCAAAAAAACATAGACACACACACAAGCATGAATTTAAATATAATTGATACTAGACTACAACACAACACTCGTAATAAAGAATTCAAATAGCTTAAATTAAATTCATATTGTTAGTTTCTATGTTAAGTTATTTGATAAAATCGACGAAGAAGAAGGTGATTTACCTGATTTGCTTTAAGATCTCATATGGAGGAGAGTTGCAGAACGATGAGAATGATTCTTTTAGGGTTTCCAGTTTGTTAAATTGGGGGATTTTCTGGTTGGTTTGAATATCACAGAAATCGGGATATGGCAAGTCGAGAATCAAGAGAAACAAGAAATCGGGAATGTTATGATCTTATGGATGCTTTCGGGTGTTTAATCGGGTGTTCGGGTATACCCGATCGGGTTCGGATACCCGTTTTGTTTAACATGAACACCGATCAGATAGTTTGGATGATTTATACCCGACCGAATTGCTTACTTCGGGTACGGGTTCGGGTTCGGGTATCGGGTGCGGGTATTTTGCCCACCCCTAGTTACGGTTAAATACGGTTTCAGTTGAAGCGGTTACGGTTATATACGGTTACAGTTATTTGATAATATGATACAGTTGATATTATTTGATGATATAATATAATTGATATTATTAATATATTCTTTTAGTATACTCATATTTTTTCATATCATATGATTCATATTAAATAAATAATTATTAGTATATTTTATTATGTTTTTGAAACAGTTACGGTTAACAAATTACGGTTTAACTATGCGGTTAACCAACGGTTTTGATATGGTTACGGTTAATTAACAGTTATAATTAATATAATTTAACCATATATTTATGGTTAACGGTTACGGTTTTAAACCATTTTATACGGTTACGGTCTGGTTACGGTTAGGATACGGTCTGGTTACGGTTTAATTTTGGTCATGCCTACTTTCGAGAGTCCCGGGGAAGTATTTAGCTAGGTTTCATTGCGTATCCAAATTCTGGAAATCCCTACTTAACCGTCCTGATTTCACGGAGCTGTACCTGACTGTAGCTCGTCGACGAGTCCTTTTCTTCTTCACAGATAATGGAGAGTCATTTGTCTTCTCTTCGCCTCATCCTGATCCCAATCATAACTCTTCTCTTGTAGCCACCCCTCATAAGTGTTTTCCCAAATATCTTCCATCTGGTATCAATGCAATGAGTCCCCAAGTAGTCCGTGGATTGGTATTCCTACAGAACTATGGAAGAAAAACGCGGATGATTTATAACCTCGTCACTGGAGAGTCCATAACCTTACCCAAAGTGAAAGCAACGGGTGTTAGAAACAGCTATTTTGGATTCGATCCGATCAGCAAACGTTTCAATGTGTTGTGTATGACTTGGTCACGTTATGGAACCCCTAACTCATCGGATTTTGACACTGGAGACTGGGAAACGTTTATGGAGGACGATCCAAGACCCAGTACTTGCCCATTATCCCATAGAGTACTCTTATTGTATTGATGATGGAATACGCATAAATGGTGTTTTGTATTACCTAGCTTCTTATTCTAAAATAGTTTGCTTCGACATTAGGTTTGAGAAATTCAGCTTAATTAACGCAGATGATGGCATGTTTATTCATGGTCAATGTCATGATTGGACTCTGTTCAACTGCAAAGGTAAAGTAGGTGCACATGAGTATATAGATTTCTTTGAAAACGGACGGCTTGTGTTTTGGGTTCTAGAAGATGCTGGAAAACATAAATGGTCCATACGTATATGCGTCCTGCCACCTTCCTTGGGAAATCTACTCTACAAGAAAAGGATTGCTGGAATGACTAGTACGGGTGAGATCGTGTTTTCGCCCTACGCAGGCTGTCTATCAAACCTTTTCTGCATTTTTGTACTACAATATCGAGCGGAACACTTATACAAGAATCAATATTGAGGGGTTTAAAATGTATGGTTGTCCTTTTGTTCACATCTTTCTGGACTATGTAGAAAATATAAAGTTTTTGTAAGTTCAGCTCTTAAAAATATTGTTCCCCTCTTTAGAGACAGATCAGCTAATGTAATTCTATTATATTCTTAAACAGATCGACGAGCTAATATAATTCTATTTTACACCACAAATATATCTTCTAAGTTAACTCCCAACTCATCAATATAGTCTATATATATTAGCTAAGTGTCGTTTGTGTGTCAAAACCCTGCAAGCCATCCATTATTAACCATATTTCTTCCCCATCAAGACTTTTTATTTTAAGGTTTTGAAATCATATTAATCAATGTCGGAACCAATATGTTCATCATGGGTACTAAATTAAAGAGCATATCGTGTGTGTAGCGTTGTAAAATAAGCTGAAAAACTCGGTGGAAGTCAACTCTCAGAATCCAACCAAACGTAGTATCTGCCTTTGTTCTACACGAAACCATAGAGTTTACCAATTCAATTATGACCACTAATGAGCACTAATTGTAGCAGATGAAAAAAAAAAACTCTCTCTCTCTTGTGCGCTTTGTTCATTGTCTTTGTGGTTTGGTATTCAATTTAATTTATATATCCTTTCAACAATGCAAGGGTCTTGTAAAAGATTTATACATTATGCCTTTGGACAGCAGAAGAAGAGTGTCTCGGTAAAAGGTAAATTGCTTACTTGTAATCATTTGGGATAGTTACATCGTGCGTACTAACTGTAAGATACTATGTAATCTCCGTGAGAAGGTGATGTTATTGATAGAACTACAATCGTATCCTAACTACCATAGAGGAGATATACGCAAGAGATATACATAAGTGAAGATATGGATAACTACGTATCTATTCTAACACTCCCCCGCAGTCGGAGCGGGAGGAAGACGGACACTCAGACTGGAGCGAAAGTCAAAGAAAACCGGTGACGGTAACCCCTTTGTGAAGATATCGGCATATTGATAGGCGGATGGGACATGAAGAACACGAACCTGTCCAAGAGCAACACGTTCCCTCACGAAGTGAATGTCAATTCTGATATGTTTGCTGCGTTGATGTTGCACCGGATTGGCGGAGAGGTAGACAGCACTAACGTTGTCGCAGTAGACCAGGGTGGCCTTCGTCAGCGGGAGATGGAGCTCAAGGAGAAGGTTGCATAGCCAAGACGTCTCAGCAACAGCATTGGCGACACCGCGATATTCGGCCTCCGCACTAGACCGGGAAGCAGTTTGTTGGAGTTTAACCAACCATGATATCAAGTTGTCGCCAAGAAACACACAGTAACCGGATGTGGACCGGCGACTGTCAGAGCAGCCAGCCCAATCGGCGTCCGAGTATGCAACAAGACGATTAACAGAGGAGCGATATAGTTGGAGGCCATGAGTCATGGTGCCCTTGAGGTACCGTAAGATGCGCTTCAAGGCATTGAAATGTGCTTCGCGAGGATCGTGCATGCGGAGACACACTTGTTGAACGGCATAAGCGATGTCAGGCCGAGTGAAAGTGAGGTACTGGAGAGCAGCCGCGAGGCTACGATATAAGGTGGGGTCAGAAACCGGAGGACCAGCGTCCGCAGGTAGCTTAGGATTAGTATCGACAGGAGTTAGACAGGAGGTGCAGTTCGACATGGAGGCAAGAGCGAGTATCTCAGTCGCATATTGCCGTTGATGCAAGAACAAACCGGAGCTATTTCGTGTAACGGCAATCCCAAGAAAGAAGTGAAGCTGCCCAAGATCTGTCATCTCAAATTCATGGCTGAGAGAAGTGATTATGGAGTGAAGGAGACGAGTGGAGGAAGCCGTAAGAATAATTTCATCAACATATAGCAAGAGATACGCCAATTCATTATTGTGAGAGTAGACGAAGAGTGACTGATCACATTTGCTTTGCGTGAAACCAATCTTCTTAGCATACGTAGAGAACCGGTGGTACCAGGCACGCGGAGCCTGCTTGAGTCCGTAGAGAGACTTGCGTAACAAGCAACCATTGTTCGGCTTTGTTGGATCAACGAAACCAGGCGGTTGATGCATGTACACAGTCTCTTCAAGGTCGCCATTAAGAAAAGAATTCTTTACGTCTAGTTGATGCAGGGGCCAGTTCTTGGAGACGGCAACGCTAAGGACAACACGAATCGTTGCGGGCTTGACCACGAGGCTGAAGGTTTCATCACAGTCCACACCAACCTGTTGAGACCGACCATTTGCAACGAGACGAGCTTTGTAG
>NC_141882.1:31205371-31242255 GCF_030686135.1 Camelina sativa
CTTCAGGATGGTAATTAGGCTTCATCTAAAGAAACCAAAGTAAATTAAAAAACATCAGCACTTACATAAAACACAAACTACAAAAGCCAGATCTAAAAAAATCAGTTTTGTTAAGTCTCTAGACCTGAATCTTGTGATCTTTGAGGAAAGGATGGTCAAAAGCTGGTTGCTTTGAGAGAGGAATACAGTCAATCATATCACCATCTGGGCTCTGTTCAACCACACAAAGATATACATAAACATTCAAAGTCAGAAACTTTCAACATTTTAGTAGTAAGCAATTCAAAACTGTAATGTGTAATATGAGAAAACGAGAAGATCCTTAATTATGACTCTCAAACTTTTTATGAAATCTCGGGACAAAGTTTATTAATTTTTTTTTCCAATTTAAGAGTTTTAGAACAAATAAAAAAAGTAATCATGTGTACTAGGAGAGAGAAATAAGGAAATCATCAGATTATGATAATGTTTTCTCCTTACTTCCTTTTATTACCTAATCAGAAGAAACCAATCCAAATAGAAAACACCAAAAACGAAAGATTAGATTTTTTTTACCTGAATGCTCTTGACAGCAGGTTTGTTCAACCTGTTCAAATGCTTCTTCACTTCAAACTTCTGCTTCGATACGCCGGACCTTGCGGCGCATGATAGCGAGAAGAACCCGCAAAGAAATAAACACGCTATAGCTAACTTCACCGTGCTAATACGCACCACTCCTCCTTCCATTGTCGCCAAAAAAAAAAAAAAACACTCTTTACGTCTTTACTGAAGCTTCAAAACCCCCCCCCAAAAAAAGAAAAAGAAACCTTAAAGAGGAGAAGGAGAAGAAGAAGAGAAGCGCTCACACAGCAGGAGAATCAAATGATAATGTTGTAACTGGTTAGGGACAAAGATTGAAAGGTGGGTCTGGTTTAGTTTTCTCGCAATAATCCAAACCCCACAGATCAAAATCCAAACTTTTTTCTACTTCGTCTCTCTCTCTCTCTCTCTCTCTCTCTCTCTCTCTCTCTCTTTCTCAATTCACACACAAAAGAGGCTTTCACTTTCTCTCTCTTATCACTTCACTTTCCCCCATCATCTATCTCCCCATATGGCCATATCTATCTATTTTTAATTACTTTTTTTACCCTTTCTCTCTCTAGAATTATTATTTCCAATAAAAATAACAAAACTAATTCCTTTTATGACGAATATCGCTCCTTTTTTATTAAAAATATTTTTATTTTAAAACCTTTTCTAAATATTTTTGCTAAAGTAGATATTAAAATATAAATGGTACATGAATACCCTATATCTTAGGTGTAGAATTGAATATAGACATGCGATATTGAAAATGACTTGAACCAAGTTTTGCATAGGACCCCAAATATTGATGGAAATTGATAAATAAATAACAATTTGAAATGGATTGTAAAAAATGGTAGTAAGAAAAAATAAAAAGGAATCTGGTGGAAACTCCAAGAAAATAATTTTAAAAAATGGTTTAAAGAGAGGACAATGTGAAATGGTCAGAGGGATCAGAGCCAGCTTGGCGTTTCATCCACGGTTTTTAAGTAAATTTAAATAATTCAAGTTTCAATGTTCATAACTTTATTATTGCTTAGACAAAGATTCTTTTATGCTCTCTAATCCCCGGTCGCATGTTGCTCAGCAACATTATTTGTTTTTTCTATTACATTCATTTGCTTATAAATATCCTCAAATTTCGTCAACGGTGAAAAGGTTAATTAACCTTTAAAAAAAACATGTGAAAGAGTCAGAAAAAGTAGATCAATAAATAAAAAAGAAAAAGGAATGGAGTATATTTATTTTAGAATTCATTAAAATGTGGACGACTGGTCAAAGGAACGTCCATAAATTATTTTTTAACTTGCATGCCCATAATTAGGGTTAAATGCGAATTTTTATATACATAAAGTTTTCGTCAAAAAAAAATTAGACATATCGATAAATTACAACTATGAATCATGAATGTTTCAGCTTTGTGTACGGAGGAAATCTTAAAATAAAGAGACATGGAAACTTACAAGCAAGAAATATCCAAAAATATATCTATGAGAATTTGTGTGTGGTGAGAAAAAAATTCACATAAGGGTATCATGGTAATGTTTTTGGAGTCTGCGAGAATCTACCGTTTTAGATTCCTTTTTTAACGCTGCTAAAGTAGTCGTCAGCTCGAGTCATGATTCGTGTAAAGCCACACACACTGGCCACTGTAGTCTGTTACTGACCAGAGATAAAGAGAAGATCACACGTATTGTAACCAAAGTCCACACGTGCGAGGAGTTGCATCACTCACCGTACGCGTATGTCACGCCCGTGAGAGAGATAGAGCCCCATGAACTAACGCACGGATCACGGAGAAGGGTAAAATCGTAAAGCGGTAAAAATAATAGCCAACGGTCAAAAATATATAATTTGTGGGAATCCGATGCCAAGAAAGATAATTGCAATCGTTAAGTTTTTAAGTTTTTACTTTTTTCGGAGAAAAAGACATTAATAAAACTTTATACCTTACGAACCAGAAGCTAATTAGTAATGATCTTGTTAATAAATGACCCATAAATCTAGACGAAGGCTATAATAAGAGAGTGATTGTCTGATTGATATGTTGTCGGTGATTGGTTTCTTTGGTGATTCACCATATGCAATGGTTTTGAGTCTTGAGAGTTGAGTTGAGACCTGAGACATTTGCATTGAATATATAATAAAAATGAAGGAAACAAAAAAAACAAGAGTTGTATTATTTATTTAGTGTGGATGGATGCCGTGGATGATCTGGAACAAAGGTCCATCAGTAAGCCACCCAAAACTTGTCTTTTTCATTTTTTTCTTAAAGGTCTATGAATTTTAAAATTAGTACACATTTTTTTAAATGTTGTAGCTTCTGCCCACTTGAGCGTAAGTCCAAAAACAGGAGTGAGCAAATGTCATCGATAATTGCTGTAAGATCACGAAATCACAAACACGTATGTTTATATGCATATATAATACGTATTTATGCCATGATGCATCACATGGTGTATTTTTCATGCTATGAGAATATTGGTGTCACATGTACATAATTTACATATCGTTTCTCCAATTGAATAAACACTACAAAAATCCACATTGATCCCAACTAAATCACTTCTTATATTTTCTTATATCAAATATATATTTTACTTAATCCTTCAGTTTTATGGTTTAACTAACGAAAATAATCTTTGGCATTGGCGCATTGCTGTCAAACCATTAGTCTTTCTTTTTGGGTGGAACATGATGAAAGGAGTAGAAGGTGATGAAATGCACAAGATTTGATTTATACATGCACAAGAAAGGAGGTGAAACCACAAGCTTTTCTACCATGTATATATATATATTGTTATTGCTCTCCATTATTGTCTTCATAATGCGAACTTTGTGAACTTTTTGACCTTTTTAGATTCTCTTTTTATTTTTATTTTGTTGGTAAATAATTTACGAGAACTAGTAAAAATAATGATAAAACAAATTATATATACAATATGTTACGATTATATATTTTCTATATTTTAAGATATATATTGCTATATTTTTGACAAATAATATATCCACAATATTGTATCCACAAATAGTTATCCATGTGGACAAATATCGTATCCACAAATTGCACTATAACCCCATATGTTTCGATATGGATACATTGTCATAGTCACCTGAATTGATGTGTATTACTTCTATTCTGTATGAAGAAACACAAGTAACTATCTATTAACAATACTGCAATTGACTACCCACTTATCATTGAACAAATGTTCAACGACAAATGGATACGATATTTGTCCACATAGATAACTATTTGTGGATACATTATTTGTCAAACTTATCTAAATGGATAGCCCAGATCGAATTTCATATAATCTAAAAGTGATAAGGAAAAAGATCTAAAGATTTCACCTTCTCAAGATTTCCACCATTATTGGAATGGTTTTTAAAAACTTTATAAAAGGATGTTAGAGAAAAAGAGAGAGAAATATAAATAAGCTTTTCTGTTTCAATGAATGAGCAAAAACAAAACAATGAAGAAGAAAATGTATTGTTTGGTTGAATAATTGAGAGAGAGATGGAGAGAAATAAAAAGAGAGAGAAAAAAATAGAAGGGTTACAAGGAGCGAGAGGTAATATGTAATTAAACTTGAGAAAAGTATATGAATAGTAGAAAGTGTGTGTGAATGTTAATACTTTTAGAGAAAGTAGGTGTGGGTGCAAAATTCCCTACAAAGTATCAGGAGACGTGCTTTTTATACCATTACCAAGCTCAATACTTTTCTGATGATATACATGTAATTCTACGTGTATTCACTATAGATGGGTAGAGATGTATGTATGATATGATTGGACATGATCATGTGAATGGATGTAAGTATTTGTCTTCATGGAAAGACTGTTAAGACATGTGACTCTTTTTTTTTTTTTTTCTCTCTTTTTGTTGTTTCTCTTCTTCTTTATCCTGGTGAATCACAGACACTAATGCAAGAAACAAAGGTGAAACTTTTGAATCCAATTTTGACAAACATATGTGTTCAACCTTTTATTGTTTCACACTAAAAAATACACTTTTTTTTTTGGTATGACTGTGGTTATACACTTCTATTTATATTAGGACTATATATAATATATCAATAGAAAATCAGCTTATTACTTCTCAAAATTATGTTTACTATTGACCACAAAGTACCCCAACATATTGAAAAAATGAATAAGGCAAATATGGGTCATATAATATTTGGACAAACAATTAATTTGAATTTGTCTACATGCATATTGGACCTGAGTCTTAAGCAATAAACCAACTCTTATACTTGGCCCATATAGAGACATGCCTTGGTAATTTTTAGACCACAAACTGAGATATAAACACCCGGGTGAGATCTATTGTTTGATTTACTGCGTTTATAAACTGAATCTTTAACAGTGATCCGGTTAACAACAACATTTATAAAGTAGCAAACTTATGGAAAGCCGGCGCCTTAACAAAATGTTCTAAGAAGATTTTAACTCTATTTCTCTCTAGACAAAAACCTCAGACCAAATCACATGAGGGTGGAGGTGCGAATAAGTGGAGTGTTTGTGTAAGGATTCTGTCATCCTTTTAAGACAAAACTAGTTCTGGTAAGCAGCCATAAACTAACTAATCACCATTATATGAATAGTGCATATATACTTGAAAGAAATATTAATACTTTAACCAAGTATTAGCCCATGTGCAAACATAACTTGTAAATGAAAACTTTATAATGCAATTTCTGTTTTGGTAAGTCATCATTATACAGTTGCTCAACAAATTTGTAGACATATGAGTGATGCTTTCACATTATAAGTAGCAGTTTCACTTGCATGTATCATCATCCTATCTCGTTTTACTAATAAATCAAATTTTGAATACTACAAGAAAACTGCAAAATAAACACTGTTTATTATTAAAAAAAAATGTTCAATGTTTAAATTGGTTATAAAATTTGAGAAACAAGGGACATACATGAAGAGTTAAGAAAAAGCAGACAATTTGGTCTAACAAAAGTTTATGTTGTGACCTATCAAAAACACACAACAAGTACTTGTCTCTCAAGATTTCCCAATCTGAGGAAAACTTGGTGATTAGATTCATGATCCTAAAATCTGAGTGTCTAAAAATGTCTTATTAAGGAAACGACAGTTAGACAAACATTACTAAAACTTTCTCGCACAAATCAGTCTATTAAGAACACAACACCAAATCTAAACACAAAGAGTAGGGAAAGTCTAATAATTTGTATATATGATTCTGTGTTTTACAACTCATAAACAAGAACAAAAAAAAAAAAAGACTGTAACTTTCAACAAACAGGGGCAAATCACCTAATCCCATCAAATCACTTCATAAACCCCAAAAATATTAAAATAAAACTATAAAAAAGAGAAAAAATAAAAATGTCAATCTGAATGAGAGTAATGATCATAATAGTCATCATCAAACGACGAAATAGATCGATCATCATCATCATCATCATCATCAGAATAATAAACACGATGATTATAAAAATTATTATGATCAAAAGCAAGTCGATCATCAGCATCAGCATCCGATGAAGAAGAAGAATCAGAATCAGATAAAGTCTCGTAGGTGTAGGAGTAGAAAGAATCTTGAGAAGGGAGACACATGAAAGTCCATAAACAGAGAACGAAACGACCCAATTGATTCACCGGGTAGCACACAGCTATGTCAAGAAGCTGCTCTGTATTGATCCTCTGCGACGACGGAACCCTCCATATCAGCTGCCACGTGTCGGTAGAGACTTCTGCCACCGTCATAATCGTCGCACTGTTGAACACCATTACCCAAATTCTCTCTCAGAGGGCTGCGTTGTTGAATTGGGTGCGATGGCTTCCTTTTTTTTTTTGGTTGGTTACGATTTTGACTTTCGTCTCCGAGCCGTTTCTTGCTTTGCGTAAAGACTTTGTTGGTTTTTTTTTTCGCAAGTTGACCGTTTTTTTTTTTTTTTTTTTTGTACAACAACCAAAAAGATATGTTATTCAATTTGGACCTCAAAGTTATGGGAAATCATTCGAAAGTTGAAATCTTTGAGTTGCAAAACCAAAACCCAGTTTTGATTTTGTACTTTAGAACCCAAAGTTAAAACCTTTTAGACATAACTAAATTTGTGGTTTTATAAGTTTCAGGTTTGTGTCCAATATTATAAGCCCAAACCATTTACTTGCAACTGGTAGAGTTGGAGCCACTGAAAATAGCAAACGGTCATTTGAAGATAAGGCCATGTTGTGAGTGAGTGTTTGACTTCTTTCTTTCTCCATGGCTAAGCTCTGAAACGTTTTCAGAGAGCCGTAACAATGGCTCTGCTTCATTCTATGAATGTTCCACATAGCAATTTTCCTTTGAGTAGATCTTCAAAGATTTTTTTGAACTCATCTTTTCCTTCTTTGCCACTTCAGTTTAATAAAAATGTTAAGCGATTAGAATCTTATCTTCCACCATCAGCTTCAGCAGCAGCTTCACCGGCGTTTCCGATTGACGTTGAGTATCTCCGGAGAGAGTTCTCTGGCCATGGAGCCACTTTTCAAGATTTCGGTATAGTATATAATTTCTCTAGTTTCAGTCTTACAAGTTGGATTACAAATAAAAAAAAGGCTTTACAAATTTGATAATGGGGCAGGTGAGACATGTATTGCTAAACTAAAACTGGAAAATGGGAGTTCAGCCAATGTTGTGTTGTCACGTGGGATGGTAACTTCTTATAAAGTCCGAGTGTGGCACGGTGGCAAAGTGGAGCTTCTCCACACATGGGTCGAACAAGAGGAAGAAGATGTAGTGATACGAGGAGGTGTTTCATCTGCATTTAGTTCATCAGATTCTGATGAGATCATCAATGATTGGAGACTCCATGGGATCAGTGGAGATTTAAAAGGATTGTGTTCAAATGGAGCTGAGACGAAGTGACAAGATCATTAGAGAGATTGAAATGAAACAGATCATAAGTCTGAGAGAAGAAACACTTAGCATTGAGATTTTTGTGACAAACAAAGGCATTTCACCAGTTAGGCTTAAGGGTTGTTCACTTGTAAGTTATTTGACAGTGAGCACACCAGAAGCTACATATGCAGTTGGGTTAGAAGGTTCGGAATTTGTTGAAACAACGCCGTTTCTACCTCGTTTTGGAGTGGATCAAGGCGAGGAAGAAGAGGAAAGATCCGGGTTTGGTGGGGAAGAAGAGAGCAACTACAAACAGTTGAATGAAGAGATGAGTAGGATTTACACATATGCTCCAAAGAGTTTCACTGTCATTGATAGGGTAATAAGATTTACATACTAACTTTTCAATTCACAGTTTATTTGTCGATTTAATGAAATGGGTTCATTTCCACAGGGAAGAAGAAACTCGGTGATAGTGGGAAGAGAAGGGTTTGAAGAAGTGTACATGTACAGTCCAGGTTCTAGACTTGAAAGTTACACAAAGTCTGCTTATGTTTGTATTGGACCATCTTCATTGCTAAGTCCAATCTCTTTGGAACCTGGTTGTGTATGGAGAGGTGTGCTACATCTTAACAATCCTAACTCCTAAGGCGTTTTCTATATATATAATAATAACTTGATTGGCTAACTAAAAAGGTTTCAAATTCTTCTAACTAGAAAATCTATTATTTAACTCCACAAGCGGACAACCTCATTCGGAAGAGCATAAAACATTATTGAAATATGTTAATAGTATCCTCATATAATCACATACACAAAGGTCTATATAGATAGATCGAGGTGAAACTTTGTCATCTCCCCTCATTGATCTTCACTCCGTGCATTGGCTTAAAGTCGCCGTCTCTGGGCGTCACAAACCTCGTGGAGGAGAATGAAGAAGCGCTTGTATCTTTAGTTTGAAAGGTGCTAAAAGAGGAGCTTGAGGAGTCATCAACTGTCCAGTCGGTTAGGTAGCCTGGCTTAGAGGTTACATCACTGACCTCAACGTCCCCTGAAAGCATGGCCACCACTCTTGACATTGGTGGTCTCAAGCCAGAAGATGCCTGAATGCAAAGTAGAGCAATTCCTATAATGCGTTTCACTTCTTCCATGTTAAATTCAGTCAGCTCCTGATCGATTAGGTCACCTTCATGGCTTTGCTCGTGCTGATTCCATGCCATTTAAAAATGTATAAAACTAACAAGAACGTACCCAATCCAGAAGATATTTTTTTTTCATCATCCAGGCTCGTATCATAGTTTTTCCTTCCACTCACTAGCTCAAGAGCCACAACACCAAAGGCATACACATCCGTTTTCTCTGATAGTTGTCCAGGCATGGCATACTCTGACGCAAGATATCCTCTGCATTAATTGGTACAAAACCATGTGTTATATAAACCTATAATATTGTTACAAAGAAGAAAATTAAGTGGATGGTTTGGGGATACGTACATGGTCCCTGCCACTTTGGTACTCATGTGGGTATTACTGTCATTGTATAGCTTTGCAAGCCCAAAATCAGAAACTTTTGGGAGCAGCTTAGAGTCAAGAAAAATGTTGCTGGCCTTCACATCCCTATGTACTATGTGATCACTCGCCTCCTCGTGGAGGTAGGCTAGACCTCTGACAACTCCCAGACATATCTCGAAACGGGTTGGCCAATCAAGACGTAAATTCTTTTCACCTCCTGCAACATCCCAAAATCAGCTTGGCTGTGAAGATATTGTGATGACTGGTTTTATAAGATGCACAAAATTGAAAAGTCCATCATTAAGGGAGAGACTGAAGCTGGTTTTAAAAGGAGCATGGATTATAAAACTCAATCACCAAGGGAGAGATTGAAGATGTTGTGTTGACTGAAGTTTTATAAGGTTTAGAACATATGGTGAAATCTCTAATAAATCTCTAATAAGTGATACATCATAGATGTCTCAGTGATGGTACAACAGTCAAGACAAAGACAATGGACAGAGCTGATTTAGAGGATGAAGTATTAAGTTGATTCAAGTACTGGTACATCAGACCTTAAGTAGCGCTTGGTGATCGTGCTGACTCAGTGATTGACACAAAGCAGAGAAGAAGATAAGGTGTTGAATCAAGAACTTTGCAGTTAGATGTATCAAACGTCTGAATCAGTTCTTGTACTAGGCCAACGTTAATACAAGAAGTACTACAAGAAGCTGATTTAAAGAGTTTGAGTACATAAGCTTACGGCCGACTTGGACAAGCCAAGTGGCGGCTGCTGAGCTGGATGGACATCTTGAATGGAAGATTCAAGATGGATCATGGAGAGAAACTTTCTTATTTGTTGTATAATAGGAAAATTGTCAATCCTAGGGGTTGTGCAATTGTTAATCTCCCAATTTCTATTTGTTGTATAATAGGAAAGTTGCTAACCCTAGGGGTTGGGCAATTGATATAAATACCGAGAAGGCGCTTCATGGAGACTTGCGCGCTTCAAGGTAGTTTCAAGAGATGCACACAAGATGTGTGGTGTCGCCCCCATCAACAAGATAGAGAGATCTTTTGATGGTATTCATCTAGAAAAGAATGGTAGGCATAATAGTGCTTGTATCCGCAGTTGTAATTGCTATCTTGTTCTAGTGGATTTGTTCTGGACTAGGTCCCGGGGATGTAGGAAAAACCAAACCCCGTTAACAAAGCTTGTGTGTTATTTACTTTATGCTCATACAAACACGAAGTAGATCTTAACAAGACTTAGCCACAAATATGTGTTTTCAGGCTGCAGAGAATCAAAGGGTAAACTAAGTACTAATCTTTCTGCCGATCATTACCAAATAGTGCTTGATCAAGACTTCCATTAGGGAGGTACTCATATACGAGCAAACGATGATCTCCTTCATACCAGCACCCGTAAAGCTTTACTAGGTTGCGATGCAGAACTGTAGAAATTGTTATGATCTCTGCTACAAATTGTCCCTTTCCGTGTCGAGATCCACCCGAAAACACTTTCACCGCGATCTCTCTTCCATCACTGAGGTTTCCCTATGAATCAATGTGTTAAATCATAACAAAAAACACATTTGGTATGGGACCAAGCTTACCTTATAAACAGACCCCAAACCCTCCCTCTCCAAGCTTGTTTGAGGGATCGAAATCTTGAGTATCACTTTTAAGTTCATAGTAAGTAAAAGTGTAAGGTTTTACGTCCATACTAAGCAGCTCTGTAACAAAAAAAAAAAGTTATAAACCAATTTGAAAGATGATATTAAAGCTCAAGGGCCTTGTAACTTGCTTGTGACATGTATACCTTTATCAACTGTGTAGCGCTTTTTGCCTTTTCTGATGATGAAGATTATTACGCCCGCAAAAAAGATGCTCAAAAGTCCTAGGCCAAGACCAGCACCCACAACTATACCAGTCCTATACTTTTCCTTTGATGGTGGCCTGTTAGCTACAGTTGGTGTAAAATCTAAACAAGAATATGTAACACTTGGGCATCAGGTGATGTAAAAAAAGAAGGAAATAAAAAACAAAAATTCGCCAGTTGTGGTACCTGGTTTTGCACTGACAGCCGATATTAATGGCCCATAAGTACCCATAGTAGGAACACCAATTGATCCTTTGCCAGCCCATAAAAGATGAATTTCAAGGTAATTTTCTGATACATTTGCTTTATAATCTTTCTGAACACCTCCGACAGTAGCGTCACCACCAACTATTCGGCGTATATCAAAATCCTTTTCAACAAGTCTTCCCTGGAAACATATACAAAGCTAGGTTTCAACTTTCAGAATTCAGCAGGAAAGATTATTAGTCACACCAACAAGTTAACTTGTAACGCCGTAGGGGGCAGACCTGGACATAAATGTCAAAAAGTCGTCTTGCTAAACCTTTCCATGTGTTAGAACCAATAATCTGTATTTCAGCAAACTGAAGTGTTACGGTATAGACTCCATTTTCAAGCCCCAACCCATAATACCTTAGGGAAGATGAAGATTTTCTTGCGGACGGAAAAAGGTCTGAGTCCAAAGCGTTAATAACCCATATATTACTAATACTCTGGGCAAAAAGTCCTACACTACTTGCTCCCCATCTCTGAACATCACTCACGAAAAATGAAGCTGCTCCAAGATCCTCGTCCTCCCTCTCAAATACTTCTCCGCTAACAGACGGTAGTTGTACTATGTGATCACTCGCCTCCTCGTGGAGGTAGGCTAGACCTCTGACAACTCCCAGACATATCTCGAAACGGGTTGGCCAATCAAGATGTAAATTCTTTTCACCTCCTGCAACATCCCAAAATCAGCTTGGCTGTGAAGATATTGTGATGACTTGTTTTATAAGATGCACAAAATTGAAAATTCCATCATTAAGGGAGAGACTGAAGCTGGTTTTAAAAGGAGCATGGATTATAAAACTCAATCACCACGGGAGAGATTGAAGATGTTGTGTTGACTGAAGTTTTATAAGGTTTAGAACATATGGTGAAATCTCTAATAAGTGACTGTAATGGATGAGACATGGATACACAAATACATCATAGATGTCTCAGTGATGGTACAACAGTTAAGACAAAGACAATGGACATAGCTGATTTAGAGGATGAAGTATTAAGTTGATTCAAGTACTGGTACATCAGACCTTAAGTAGCGCTTGGTGATCGTGCTGACTCAGTGATTGACACAAAGCAAATAAGAAGATAAGGTGTTGAATCAAAAACTTTGCAGTTAGATATATCAGAGGAGCAGTTAGATGTATCAAACATCTGAATCAGTTCTTGTACTAGGCCGACGTTAATACTGGAAGTAGTACAAGAAGCTGATTTAAAGAGTTTGAGTACATAAGCTTAAGGCTGACTTGGACAAGCCAAGTGGTGGCTGCTGAGCTGGATGGACATCTTGAATGGAAGATTCAAGATGGATCATGGAGAGAAACTTTCCTATTTGTTGTATAATAGGAAAATTGTCAATCCTAGGGGTTGTGCAATTGTTAATCTCCCAATTTCTATTTGTTGTATAATAGGAAAGTTGCTAACCCTAGGGGTTGGACAATTGATATAAACATGAGAAGGCGCTTCATGAAGACTTGCATGCTTCAAGGTAGTTTCAAGAGATGCATACAACATGTGTGGTGTCGCCCCATCAACAAGATAGAGAGATCTTTTGATGGTATTCATCTAGAAAAGAATGGTAGGCATAATAATGCTTGTATCCGCAGTTGTAATTGCTATCTTGTTCTAATGGATTTGTTCTGGAATAGGTCCCGAAGTAGAAAAAAACCGAACTCCGTTAATAAATCTTGTGTGTTATTTACTTTATGCTCATACAAACACGAAGTAGATGTTAACAAAACTTAGTCACAAATATACGTTTTCAATTGGTATCAGAGTAGGGCTGGATAGAGAGATGTTCTTGTTTCGGGTATGGTCCTGGATTTGTGGCTAGAAGGAGAAAATTGAAGCGAGCAAGAAGGAAAGAGATTGATGGTTTTCTTCGTCAGGCGTCAGCGAGATTTTTTTTTTCTACTCCCAAAGAGGGAGAGAGGCGTAAGAAGCACTGAGTTTCCTGACAAGATAATAATTGTGGCTATGGCTATGGAGTTTTCAGCCTAAATTGGAAAGTAAAGCAATATCTCCGTTCTGAATATTTGCTGGGTTTTCTTGGAAGAAAGAGAAAACCTGATTCAATAAAAAGCAAAGTATTGAAGGGTTGTTCACCAAATAGAGGTTCTCTCGTTGTTAGAAATCGGAGTTAGGTCTTGGAGAGATTGAAAAAAAAAAAAAAAAAAAGGCTTCAAGGTGTAGAAGATGGTGAAGAAGGGTTGAGAATCTCTCGATGAAGAAGCAAAGAGGTCGATTCCATGAAATTAAAGGCTGAGAATTTCTAATCTCAATTCAAATTGAAGAGTTTTTTTTTCTGATAGTAAAGCTCGCAAGAGAAGTGGATTTTTGATTGATGGTGGTAATTACTTCCAATAATCTGTGTTTGAAAGGAAGTTTAACAAAAGATAGATGCAACTATGGGCAGAATACATAAGAAGAGAGGATATGAGCAGAATTAAAGGGAAAAGATAATTGTTCTAAATTCCAGGAGATCTCAAGAGCATAATTCATTAAGAGACTGGTAACAAGGAATAAAGTGCTCTTGGTTTATATAAAAGCTTTGATGGTGGAGTCATGTGTAGTCAAAACGATGTTTCTTTTCAAAACATCAATTTGGAATCAAGTTAAAGTTGTAAGGTTTGATGGTAGTCTACTCAGAACTAAGATATATGGATCTCGTGGTGTGGTACTTCAAGTGAAAGACATTGGGTTGAGCGAGGAAAGAGAGGGAGTATATGAAGATTCTAAGAGAGCTCATGAGTTGATTAAGGGGAAGCTTAAAGATGATCGTTAGAGTTTTGGAGCTGAATTTGAGCTTGACAGTGATTTGGGGATTTGGAGAGGCATAGTGTTTGAAGTTGGGTCAATGAAGATGAATCACGAGACAACAAAATGATTAGCTATAGTTTTTATCTCTAAAGCTACGTTCATTAGAATGAGGAGATTACATAGGCTGGCTCGTTTGGTTATGCTTTGAGTTTTGATGGTGAGAAGCTAAATCTCTTCCCTTGCAATTTGAAAAGGACAAGAGCTTGTTCATATTCTTGTTCAAAGCAAAGAGGAAGGGGTTTTTGTTCTTGATACAGCTAACAATGGCTCTTGCCATGAGAAAAATTGATGAATAAAGGATGAGCCTATGTAATATGGTTCTTAAGGATGTCCATGTGCTGGTAGAATGATCAAGACGAAGTTTGATACACCTCTTAATCAAGAAAAGAAGCTCAAAGGAAGGATAATGAAGAAAGTTTCAGGTTTTGAAGGCAGTTTTCAGTATCATATTTGACTCTTTCATCCTCATTTGTTTTGGCTACAGACCTTGGATTTTAGCTCTGAAAGATGCTCTGAAAAGTTGAGAGCGAGATCTTTTTAAAGAAGTAAAGATCACCTTCTGGTTCCATTTGGTTTGACAGGAATTTGATCTCAAAGTTGACTGCTCGTAGCATTGTTTCATTCCGGACCTGTGTTGGGATTTTGGCCATAACTCTCAAACCGTAAATCGAAATCGCAATCTGTTTTATCCTGTGCCTTCGTATGGCTGTTTTTGATATCCTCACCAATTTTCTTAATTTTCTGGGTTGTTGTGCTACTCCGTTTATGCTCTGCATCAAGACTGCATCAAGATAGATGAAGAAATTTAGGAGGTAGCAAGTACATGACAAGATTTGTTGGATGTCACTGGCTGTAATATGTAATGAAGAAGAGGTCTCAAAACTAGAGTTTTCTTCAGAATGTGTGTAGGAAAATTCAGTGTTGTTAACATCATCAAAGGAGAGAAGATTTTTCTGTAAGGCAGAGAAAGATAACAAAAATCTGTTTCAAGATAGCAACTTCAAGAGAGGGTTTGGAGATCCCAAAATAATCCGATCATGCTGAAACTTTGTGGGAAGCTTGATGCTATTGCGAACTTGAGATCCAACGGTTGGATTGAAGTTTTGACGGTTGGTTTGTGATTTATTCAAGCATCTTCAGTGTTTCCAGCACAGTTTTATTCTGAAGTTTCAGTTTTTACCAGTTCCGGTGGTGATATCAAAAGGAGGACCAAATGAATACAGAATGTAATGAAGCTTATGAAGTTCCAAAAAGAAGATTTGTCCCTTACAAGTGTCAAATAAAAGACTGTGTGGAGCCTTCATTCTGGTTTTAAAGAATCATGTGGCGGACAGAGTTAGGCGTTCATCATCAACATAATAATGTGGTTCCATTGTCGGAGTTTGATGTGTCTGCAGAGTTTTGTGCTCTTTTGTGTTAGAAAGGAGTATCTTATGATGAAAAGAAGTGTTGTTTGCAGAAAGTATGAAGAAACAAGTAATGTTCTGTTTCAGGATTGTTTGAGGCTATATGGCTGCATGAGACTGGATGAGATCTTCTCACAAGGATGAAGAGGATGTTACTCGTGTAAAGACTGCAAGAGGGATGTGATTGTTGCAAATCATTCATACGTGTCAAATATAGCAGTATGTTTTCAGTCTAGAGAAGCAATTCAGGGAATGAGTCTCATGGGTTTCACTACAAGAAAACACGGTTTTTCCAACTACAATCGGCGACTAAATGCGTAGTCGTTAAATTTAGCGACTATTTTGCGACGAATCATATATAGTCGTGAATTAATCGCTAATTTGCGACAAAAATATTGAGTCGCTAAATTAGTCGCTAAATGGCGACTAAAAAGCGACGAAGTAAGGAAGTTGTGAATGTTGTCGCAAAATAGGCGCTGATTTAGCGACTAATTTTGTAGTCGCTCGTGTTGTCGTAAATTTGGCGACTATTTTGCGGCTTATGCGGTGGGTCAAAATTTTGTCGCACATTAGTCGCTAATTTAGCGACTGATTGTGTAGTTGCTGTTTTGTCGTAAATTTGGTGATTATTTTGCGACAAAAGTTTGCGACCCGCCACATATGTCGCAAAATAGTCGCTAAAAGTTAGTTTAAAACACGTTTTTAGCAATCCGGAGTAGGTGTATCTGTATTTGGTGACTACGTGATATTGTCACTTTTTAGTCGCTAAATATACCTATATAAACTGAGCTCACCAAACGTTTTTCTCACTCACAGAAACACACTAAGCAACACCAAAAAAAAAAACGAGATCATAGAGATTTATAATAATGTCAGGAAGTTACAATTATAGTAATTTCCGGGAGTGGATGTACAAGAGGATCGATGAGGTGACGGGAAATTTTACAGAAGAGTTCAGAGCCGGGATGGAGCAGTTCATGCAATTTGCAAATAGCCAGCCTTTTGCACAAGAAAACAGGGGTAAGTTTTTTTGCCCTTGTAGTAGGTGCAAAAACGAGAAGCGTTTTCTAGGGACTAGAATTTGGAATCATCTTTTTAGTTATGGGTTTATGCCAGATTATTATGTTTGGTATAAGCATGGGGAAGAAATAAATATGGATATAGGAACGAGTACTGTTGATCCGACATTTATTAGAGGGAGTGAGGAAGTGGGTAATGTAGTAGAAGATAGATATGTGGATATGGTGAATGATGCATTTCCTTCTAATGTGGGTTTTGATGATAACTATCAATGGGATGGGGGTTATAAGAGTGTAGAAGAACCAATACTTAACCATTCAAAAAAATTCTATGATTTGTTAGAAAGTGCAAAAAATCCAATATATGATGGTTGTCGTGAAGGTCACTCACAATTATCTTTAGCTGCTAGAGTTATGCAAAATAAGGCAGATTATAATATGAGTGAAAAGTTAGTGGATTCAGTATGTGAAATGTTGAGTGATTATTTACCAGAAGGAAACCAGGCTACGGGTTCTCATTACGAGACAAAGAAATTGATGCGCAATTTAGGACTCCCATATCATACAATTGATGTTTGTATAAACAATTGTATGTTATTCTGGAAAGATGACAAAAAGGAAGAAAAATGTTTGTTTTGTGATGCACCAAGATGGAAGCCTAAGAATGACCGACGCAGAACCAAAGTACCATATAGTCGTATGTGGTACTTACCTATTGGTGATAGACTGAAGAGAATGTATCAGAGTCACAAGACTGCAGCAGCAATGCGATGACATGCTGAGCACCAAGCAAAGGTGGGAGAAATGAGTCATCCATCTGATGGAGCGGAGTGAAAGTATTTTCAAGAACAAAATCCTCAATTTGCTGAAGAACCCCGTAACATGTATCTGGGATTGTGTACTGATGGTTTCAATCCATTTGGGATGTCTCGTCACCATTCATTATGGCCAGTGATATTGACGCCATATAATCTACCCCCTGGTATGTGCATGGATACTGAGTACTTGTTTCTTACAATTCTAAATTCTGGTCCAAACCATCCGCGAGCTAGTCTTGATGTCTTACTCCAACCTCTTATTGATGAGTTAAAATAGTTGTGGTCTACTGGAGTCGATGCATACGATGTGTCCTTGGGCCAAAATTTCAACCTAAAAGCAGTACTGATGTGGACGATAAGCGACTTTCCTGCGTATGGCATGTTATCTGGATGGACAACACATGGTAAATTATCTTGTCCAGTTTGCATGGACGATATAAAGTCTTTTTATCTACCTAATGGAAGGAAGACATGTTGGTTTGATTGTCATCGGAGATTTCTTCCTCCTGATCATCCTCTGAGGAGGAATAAAAAAGACTTCCTGAAGGGAAAAGACGCTACAAGAGAGTATCCACCAGAGTCCTTGACCGGTGAGCAAGTTTATTCTGAGCGCTTGAATTCTGTAAATCCACCAAGAACCAAGGACGTCGGTGGAAATGGTCATGAAAGGAAGATGCATGGATATGGAAAGGACCATAACTGGCACAAGGAAAGCATTTTATGGTCGCTACCGTATTGGAAGGACCTTAATCTCCGACATAATATTGATGTGATGCATACAGAGAAGAAATTTTTGGACAACATAATGTACACTCTTATTCGTGTGAAAGGTAAATCAAAAGATTCCGTCATGTCAAGATTCGATATAGCAAAGTTCTGTTCTTGGCCACACTTACATCTTGATAGTAGGGGAAAAGCACCTTTCCCGCCCTATACATTGACAGACGAAGCTTGAAAAAGCTTATTGGAATGTGTGAAATACTCGGTTAAATTCCCAGATGGCTATTCGGCAGACTTAGCTAGTTGTGCTGATATGGAAAATGGAAAGTTTTCAGGCATGAAAAGCCATGACTGCCATGTTTTCATGGAGCGGTTACTTCCATTTATCTTTGTAGAACTCCTTGACCAGAATGTCCACCTTGCGTTATCAGGTATATTAATTAATTATTTAAAAAATTGTAACACAAAACAAGTATATATAAATATATATGTATATTTATATGAAGTGAGTAAAGGTTTCTCCGTAATTAATGTGATGAAGTTTGAATAAATATAATATTGCAGGGGTTGGAGCATTTTTCCGGGACTTATGCTCAAGAACTTTGCAAACAAGTCGACTTCAAATTCTAAAACAGAACATTGTTTTAATCCTTTGCAATTTGGAAAAGATATTTCCACCATCCTTTTTTGATGTGATGGAGCACCTGCCTATACATCTTCCCTACGAAGCTGAACTGGGAGGCCCTGTCCAATATAGGTGGATGTATCCTTTTGAAAGGTTTTTCAAAAAATTGAAAGGAAAAGCAAAGAACAAAAGATATGCGGCAGGATCAATTGTTGAATCATATATCAATGACGAGATTGCTTATTTCTTTGAGCACTACTTTGCTGCGAACATACAAACAAAATCAAGGTGAGCAATTAAGAGTAAATATTTTTAAAGTGATATTTAATTTAGTAGTCATAATAATTATTTTTTAATTTTATGGTCAGATTAACAAGATTTGATGAAGGTGAAGCGTTTGAATATCATGTCCCTGGAGTACCCTCTATATTTACTCAAGTTGGCCGTCCCAGTGGAGAAATGAATGAAATATGGCTTTCAGGTAATGACTATCGTTGCGCACACGCATATGTTTTACGGAATTGTGACTATTTTCAACCAATTGAGAGGTATATAATTAGTTACATGTCACAAGTTAGTTACATTTTAAGATATCTAATTTCACTATATTTTCTCATATACATTTGTGGTGATCTGGTCTTTCTATATTTAGTATGTTCGAGGATTATATTTCGGCAAAATATCCAGGACTTAGCGAGAAAGAACTCTCCTTGAAAAGAGCTGATGAATATTATTCATGGGTTAAACAATATGTATGTTAAATAATTTTTCGTGATATTCCTATTTTACTTATTGTTATTATTTAAAATAACGGGACTTATATGCAGGTTACTTATTGGAACGCCTCAAATCCATTTCCTACTTGGGTTCAAGAAATTGTCCATGGACCTTTGAAGAAGGCTAAAACATGGCCAATGTATTTTACAAGAGGTTATTTGTTTCATACAGAGAATCACGATGTTGGACGAAAGACATGTAACTATAGGGTCTCTGTTAAAGGGGAAAATTATGTGAATGCATCTGATGCTGCAGATTTCTACGGGACATTAGCTGATATCATAGAACTTGAGTATGAGGGGATGCTTGGGTTGAAGATCACACTATTTAAGTGCAAGTGGTATGACCCTGTTATTGGTAGAGGCACTCACAGAAGTAATGGTGGCGTTGTAGACGTTCTTTCATCTAGAAAGTACAATAAATATGAACCATTTATTCTAGGTATGTATATAAATTTTCACATTAATTATATATTGTCACTATCACATTTATATATAATATGTGTAACCTTTACACGTTGATTGCAAAACAGCATCTCAAGCCCATCAAGTTTGTTATATTCCGTACCCATACATAATGAAACCGAAGCATTTGTGGCTCAATGTTCTAAAAGTAAATCCGAGGGAAAATATTTCTGGAGAACCAACTCTTTTTCAAACAGAAACTGATGATGCTATATTGATCACTACAATTGAAGATGTCATAGTAGACAATTTGGAAAGGGGAGACCCAATAAATCTAGATTATGATGTTGCAGACGCGGAACCTGAAGATGAATTTATGTGTAATTTATCGTCTTCGGATGATGAAGAAGAAGACGACGAAGAACCCTGATATGTAAAATAAATTATGTATAAGATATGTAAAATAATTTACTGTTTAATAAACATTTGGGGTTACTCGAACCCAGGTCTGATGATTTTAATCAGGGTACATTAACCATCTGAACTAATTCTTTTTTTGTGTATATAAACAAAACGTATTGCTTATATTGTGTAACACTCCTCTTATATTTTGGGCAAAAGAAATTTGGGCCCAACAACATTTCTATCTGATCCATCAAAATCGATCTGAGACAAACCTATTCCTAAACCTAAACCTAAAACATTCGATCTCTCCTTCTTCCTCACTTCCTCATCTCCTTTTTCGATTAACCCTAAATCAATCCATCAATTCGATCCATCACCTTCTTCTTCAATCTACCTTCTTCTTCAATCTACCTTCTTCGATACATCATCATTCTTCCTCAATCTAACCCTAACCCTAAACTTTCTTCGATCCATCTCCTTCTTCCTCAATCGATTTATCTTCTATGTCGTTGAATCCTGCTGTTAAGAAAACAAAAAAAGAGAAAGGTTGCACCCAACCTTTCTCAGAGAGCCGGACCCTCTAACCAACCCCCACCCGTCGTTAGAAGACCCAACCCTCTTCCACCTCAGTACAATTTCACGCCAACGGCTCGAATTCCTTCCCATTCACGCCCCAAGAGCAACAATATTTCTGGAACTTCCCACCGCCATAGACGCTTTTCCAGAACTCAGCCAATCAAGTTCCCGATCCGCCCATTTCGACACCTGTGGTTCAGAACAATACTGCTCACATGCCGGAGGATCATCTGCTATCTCCAACGCAGCACTCTCATGGTCATAGTCAACAACCGTCTTCTCAAGGTAACAACTACGAGCCTCAACTCCAGGATGAGACGATGCAATCTCTAACTGCCCTGCTTACGATGCATGGCCGTGAGAAGTTTACGACTGTTCTCTCTCCCATACTGTTGGAGAAGACGACTTGGTAATGTTTCTAGCTTTGGTTTGATGTAGAATTCGATTTAATTGCTTTGGTTTGGTGCAAGCAATTGGTTTGTCATACTTAGGATGTCATTGGTTCTCATATTTTGCGGATTGAATTCTTTTGTTGCTTTAAATTGGTTTGTTTGATTGAAAGTTTCAATCTCGTTGCTTTCAATCTGTTTGTAAATCTCATCGCTTTCAATTTGTTTGTCAATCACATCGCTTTCAATTGGTTTGTCATTCTTATTGCTTTCAATTCGTTATAGTAGTGTATGTGAAACAATTGATGCAATATAATCTCTTTAGCATACATTGATTGATTATTATTTTTTTGTTTGCTTTATAACTGTTCTGACTAACTAGCATTGTTTACATGTGTGGAGGTTTGATCGGGACAAAAAAGGTCAATTTGTTCGGAAGATTACCAAGATTATTACAAACAAATTCGATGGTCCATATTATACTTGGACTTGTGTGCCTCCCGATCGAAAAGAAAGATACTTCATGGAATTTGCGGTAAGAATAGTACAATGTAACATGTTTTCTACTTGTGTTTATTGCTTGTTTTCACTAACTTCACTAACATAATTCCTTCTCTTTTTTTGTTATGTAGAAAACTCACACCTGGGATCCATTGATAACAGGAACCGTTCAAGAACATTTCAACACCATCTGTAACCGTCGGATGAAAGGCATGGTTAGCGATGCAAGGACGTCTCGAATTAAACCTTCATGGATTGAAGGTACTCTCTGGCAAGAGATAGTTGATAATTGGGATACTGAAGAACAACAACAAAGGAGTTCAACCTATTCCAAATGTCGTTTGTCTGACCGTAATGGTCTAGGTCTTCACATCCACTTATCAGGACCCAAGTCATATAGAGAAATCCACGATGATCTGGTTAAGTCATTTCTAATTTGTTAGTTACATTTATATCCTTTCTATCTTTAAACACTTTCATAACCATTCTTTATTTTGTAACATTGTAGGAAGAAGAGTTGGGAAGAGAGGTCAGTATGGGTGAAGTTTTTTTCAAAACACATACAAAGCCGGATGGTTCTTATGTGGATGGCAAGGCAGAGAAAATTCATCAAGCTTATCAGCAGAAGTTGCAAGAGAAGATGGCTGAGCTTGAGGCAGATTCAAGCCTTTCAGATGGTATTTCACATCGTCGAGAGCTCACCACCGATGAATTTACTGCCATCTTCCTTGAGGTAAAGTACCATTTCTATTCGATCATGAATTTGTTTTGCTCTTTATTTACAGTTTTTCTTTTTGGTAAAAACAGTGCACTGAGAAGGATTCACGAGGAACTCCTTATGGTCTTGGAAGCCTCAAAGCTAATCTTGGCAAGGGCAAGCAACAATCACAAACTGAAGCCTTTCTTACATTGCAAGAGCAACTCAAGGGAGCCCAACGACAAATTGAAATTCAGGCGATTCTCAATGCTGAAGCTGCTGCTCGAGAAAAAGAGACTGTTTTCCTTGTGGCTGAGCAAAAGAATGAGATCAAAGAGTTGTCGTTGATGGCAAAGTTTATGCGCGACACTAATCCAGCCTACTTGGAGTTTATAGCCTCTCAATCAGCTGAGGAGGACAATCAACATTCACCAACAACATGATCAACTCCAATATGGTTCCTATATTCTCTTAACTCATGAACCAAGTTCTTTTTTCAGTTTGTATGTGTTATAAACTCTTTCTCTCTTTGGTTTTGGTTTGATTTCTGTTTTGGACTAATGTATTTTCTGGTTTCAATAAAATTATGGTTATTTATATAATGTGTTTTCATTAGATTTTGGACTTGTATATTATGTTTGTTCTCCATTTCATTAATTTCAGGATTAAAATCAGGATTACTATCAGGATTACAGAACAATAATAACCAGTTAATTTTATTGTTTTCTAAAACAAAGTTGTCGTTATGTAGTCGTCATTTAGACGGAACATTGTCGCTAGGTTGTCGTTAAATAGTCGTTAAATATGACGACTATTTAACGACAACCTAGTATTGCAATTTTATTCATGTAACAAAGTCGTAACTTCGTCGTAAATTATTCATCATATTTAACGACTATTACACGATAACTACTAATATAGTCGTACACTAGTCGTCAAATTGTCACTAAATTTAGTTACTACATAACGACTACGTGACCAAAATTTACCGACAACAGTGTATAGTCGTTAAATACCGACTAATTAACGACCAACTGTATTAGCGACAAAATATTAGCTACAACAGTGTATAGTCGCAATATAGTCACAAATTTTCAATCAACGACTATTTAGTGACTATTCCTACAGTGGCCAATCGCCTGTTTTCTTGTAGTGTTTTGTTGTATGATGTCGACGGTTGAAACATCCGGATATCTAAAGCATCATGATCTTCACGAAAAAATCACAGATTTTATCACTACTAAAAGAAGGTTTATAGAAGTGTCATGAGTTCCGAATTGGTTCGAGACTTTTCTTAAGAAAGCTGTAGGAGGTTAAAGTCTTAGAAAGCATTTTGTTAAAGGGGGAAATACTGATGGATGCTGGTGAGTAAGCTGCAAAAATCGGTTAAAAGACAAGACCATTGAGATAGAAACTCAGTTTGAAGACAAGGCAGTTGAAACAGAAATAGTTGCAGTTTAATGATACACAAGAGTGTTTTGTTTTAATACGTGAGCAGCCAAGCATGGGACAAATGTGATGCATTCGTGTAGGGGGAGTGTTATCCACCCTGTAATTCATGATGGATGTTGATCTTGGTTGTCATTTAAGCATGAGAGATTTGCATAAGAAGAGGAAGAATATGCCCCAAAAAGTATATGAAGAAGGAATACAAGTCTGCACCAGATGTCATAATATGGTCTAGCTCTCAAACACAATTAGAGGCAAAAGCAGGGGGAGATATCGCACATTGGAATGGGGGAGTTTTCTGATCTGGTTTTAAGGACTTGATTTGAAGAATGGGTCTTGAGGACATGAACTGAATTAAAAGAAGTTTCAAGAATCTGCAAATTTTAAGGTAATTCATGATGTTAATATAGAAATCTCATTGTATCAGTTCATGTGAGATAGCTACAAGAAAAGCTAGCAGCAAGTAGTGCACAGAAAAATATAAAAGTTGATATTGGTTGCTACAATTTCTGGTGGAGTTTGTGTTCGAGATTTTTGTTCATATGGATTCAGAAATCGATTATGAGGTGCAGATGCTTATGTCACAATTTCAAGGAGTATTCAAGGTTGCGCATGAGAAGGGATCATCTCAGGTTACCCAATTTCTCATGAATAAGTTTTTGAATTGTTCATGCAAATAAGTAGAGTACTCAAGGCTAAGAAGTGATGAGCAACACAACAGAGGATAGTTGCAGGGCTGCAGAAATTGCTTCCAGTAAAACAAGTAAAAGGAAATTCAAAGTTTATGCTCAGAAGATGGGTGCATTAAAGGCATGTTTAGCAACTGGTTAAATTCAAGACTGCGTAAGATGCTATGAAAAGTTGAAGCACTTGAGATGGGTGAATTAAGATACTTGTTAATTGTTTTTAACTGAGTTTGCACTCAAGCTGGGGGAGAAGAGAACATCAAGTTTATTGTGAGGTAAGAGCAAATATTATGGGGGAGCTCTACTAGTCATTAGAGATTAAAGAATGTGCTTGAGTATCAAACTAGCTTTACTAGTGATTAGAGATTAAAGAATGTGCTTGAGTATCAAACTAAGTTAAAAAGGGGGAGAATGAAGATGTCATGATCTTTCAAGAGTAATACATGATGTAGCATAAAGTGAGAGATTGAAGGAGATTTAAAACTCAGTCATCAAGGGAGAGATTGAAGATATTGTGATGACTGGTTTTATAAGATGCACAAAATTGAAAAGTCCATCATTAAGGGAGAGACTGAATCTGGTTTTAAAAGGAGCATGGATTATAAAACTCAATCACCAAGGGAGAGATTGAAGATGTTGTGTTGACTGAAGTTTTATAAGGTTTAGAACATATGGTGAAATCTCTAATAAGTGACTGTAATGGATGAGACATGGATACACAGATACATCATAGATGTCTCAGTGATGGTACAACAGTTAAGACAAAGACAATGGACAGAGCTGATATAGAAGATGAAGTATTAAGTTGATTCAAGTACTGGTACATCAGACCTTAAGTAGCGCTTGGTGATCGTGCTGACTCAGTGATTGACACAAAGCAAAGAAGAAGATAAGGTGTTGAATCAAGAACTTTGCAGTTAGATGTATCAAACGTCTGAATCAGTTCTTGTACTAGGCCAACGTTAATACAAGAAGTACTACAAGAAGCTGATTTAAAGAGTTTGAGTACATAAGCTTACGACCGACTTGGACAAGTCAAGTGGTGGCTGCTGAGCAGGATGGACATCTTGAATAGAAGATTCAAGATGGATATGGAGAGAAACTTTCCTATTTGTTGTATAATAGGAAAATTGTCAATCCTAGGGGTTGTGCAATTGTTAATCTCCCAATTTCTATTTGTTGTATAATAGGAAAGTTGCTAACCCTAGGGGTTGGGCAATTGATATAAATACCGAGAAGGCGCTTCATGGAGACTTGCACGCTTCAAGGTAGTTTCAAGAGATGCACACAAGATGTGTGGTGTCGCCCCATCAACAAGATAGAGAGATCTTTTGATGGTATTCATCTAGAAAAGAATGGTAGGCATAATAGTGCTTGTATCCGCAGTTGTAATTGCTATCTTGTTCTAGTGGATTTGTTCTGGACTAGGTCCCGGGGATGTAGGAAAAACCGAACCCCGTTAACAAAGCTTGTGTGTTATTTACTTTATGCTCATACAAACACGAAGTAGATCTTAACAAGACTTAGCCACAAATATGCGTTTTCAGGCTGCAGAGAATCAAAGGGTAAACTAAGTACTAATCTTTCTGCCGATCATTACCAAATAGTGCTTGATCAAGACTTCCATTAGGGAGGTACTCATATACGAGCAAACGATGATCTCCTTCATACCAACACCCGTAAAGCTTTACTAGGTTGCGATGCAGAACTGTAGAAATTGTTATGATCTCTGCTACAAATTGTCCCTTTCCATGTCAAGATCCATCCGAAAACACTTTCACCGCGATCTCTCTTCCATCACTGAGGTTTCCCTATGAATCAATGTGTTAAATCATAACAAAAACACATTTGGTATGGGACCGGGCTTACCTTATAAACAGACCCAAACCCTCCCTCTCCAAGCTTGTTTGAGGGATCGAAATCTTGAGTATCACTTTTAAGTTCATAGTAAGTAAAAGTGTAAGGTTTTATGTCCGTACTAAGCAGCTCTGTAACAAAAAAAAAGTTATAAACCAATTTGAAAGATGATATTAAAGCTCAAGGGCCTTGTAACTTGCTTGTGACATGTATACCTTTATCAACTGTGTAGCGCTTTTTGCCTTTTCGGATGATGAAGATAATTACGCCCGCAAAAAAGATGCTCAAAAGTCCTAGGCCAAGACCAGCACCCACAACTGTACCAGTCCTATACTTTTTCTTTGATGGTGGCCTGTTAGCTACAGTTGGTGTAAAATCTAAACAAGAATATGTAACACTTGGGCATCAGGTGATGTAAAAAAAAGAAGGAAATAAAAAACAAAAATTCGCCAGTTGTGGTACCTGGTTTTGCACTGACAGCCGATATTAATGGCCCATAAGTACCCATAGTAGGAACACCAATTTATCCTTTGCCAGCCCATAAAAGATGAATTTCAAGGTAATTTTCTGATACATTTGCTTTATAATCTTTCTGAACACCTCCGACAGTAGCGTCACCACCAACTATTCGGCGTATATCAAAATCCTTTTCAACAAGTCTTCCCTGGAAACATATACGGAGCTAGGTTTCAACTTTTCAGAATTCAGCAGGAAAGATTATTAGTCACACCAACAAGTTAACTTGTAACGCCGTAGGGGGCAGACCTGGACATAAATGTCAAAAAGTCGTCTTGCTAAACCTTTCCATGTGTTAGAACCAATAATCTGTATTTCAGCAAACTGAAGTGTTACGGTATAGACTCCATTTTCAAGCCCCAACCCATAATACCTTAGGGAAGATGAAGATTTTCTTGCGGACGGAAAAAGGTCTGAGTCCAAAGCGTTAACAACCCATATATTACTAATACTCTGGGCAAAAAGTCCTACACTACTTGCTCCCCATCTCTGAACATCACTCACGAAAAATGAAGCTGCTCCAAGATCCTCGTCCTCCCTCTCAAATACTTCTCCGCTAACAGACGGTAGTTGTGGGCCTCCGCAGTTGACCGAAAAGTCAGAATCTAGACCACCAGTCATTAATATATCAAACCTTAAGCAAATTTTTTTTTCCAACAGAATACACGGTTAATCACAACGTTTATGATGATATATATACATATCTCTTTGTCACACTTACAGATTCCTCTGCCTCATTGCAAGGCAAGGAAGTTCTTCGGCAAGCACTTTAGTCCTGGTAAAACCCTTTTTAACAAAATATAAACAGATTTAGAGAGAAGAGAAACAAAATATATTCAGGCATCAACAAGAACATACTTTAATAAAAGAAAAAAATATCACCTCTTGTCTAGACCTTCAAGTGAAGTTGTTAACAACAAGGTTGCTGCAAAAATAACATACAGTTTTATTATAATTCTTATAAATGTTTCTTACAAAAGAAAAAAGAAGCGTGGAGAGTGTTTTGTGTACTTACAGTTTCAAGTTTGGTAAGCTGACCCATGAAGGAAGACTACCGGACAAATCATTGTAGGATACATCTCTGAAAGAATAACGTACAGAATATATTATATAATCAAAAACAGTTTCCAGATTATATATGATCAGGACTTTGTGGCTTTCAAAGGTGATTAATTCGAAAGGACTTTGTAACTCACATATTGCTCAAACTCCGCTCTTTTCAGTGGGCAAAGAACCATTCAGCGTGTTGTTTCCCAGAAACCTAATATGAAGACAACAAAAGTATTTTTCCACAGTTATATATCACTGGTAGTGGTCGGGAATACATAACAACTACTACAAGAAAACACGTGCTTGCGACGGAAACCTGCGACAGACAAATGCCCTCGCAAATTTGCGACGAATTTGCGGGTCATTTTCTATGAAGACGAGGACCCTCGCAAATCCCTCGCAAATTTGCAAGGGAAATGTCCCTCGAACATCCCTCGCAAATTGGCAAGAGAGTTGTGATTCGTTTGCGAGGAAAAAGCTGTCCCTCGCAAATCTATCGCAGATTTACGACGAATTTGCGAGTCAAATAATCCGTAGCAAATTTTCGAGGAAGTAGCGACAGATTTGTGAGGTCTATTATGGGTTTAGGGTTTAGGGTTTAGGGTTTGAATTGTAGGTTTAATTCTGAAGTGAAGTTCCTAGTAAACATCAAGAGACAAAAAAATATTTGAGATGAATCAACATGTGTGAAGAAAACATATAAGATATATAATAAATCAAGATGTGATTTACTTTCATTATGAACATAGATATGACCAGTGTTAAAGTGTTTTGATCAACAATTGCAATGTAGAGTCCATAGTCCCACTAATCACCAACTATATGAACAATGAACTTTCCAAAACATAGGAAAAACATGAAATTAATAGAGATTGTATCATTAAGAAAATAAAGTTGATGCAAAAGAATATATACACTTGCGAGGGATATGCGGTGGATGTGCGAGAAGACCCGGAAAACCCTCGCAGATCCCTCGCAATTTGCAAGGGATGTGCGATACACTGAGCTTATTCCTCGCTAAAGCCTCACGGTTCCCTCGCAAATTGATCTTTTACATGCAAATTAAAGAAGAGCATTACTAAACAACATTGCATCCAAAGCATAGGAAAATCTGAACTTAGTAAAATAATGTTATCTAACTTTAATTTGAACCTACTTTAGTAATCAACATTTGATCTTTTACATGCAAATATAAACCTACTTTAATTTCATCTACACATAGCAACTATTTGTATATAATAATATTGGATTAGCAAACTAATAATATTGGATTAATAATTTTGAAAGCATAGGAAAACTTTCTTTAGCTTTTTGATTGAGTACATTTTAATGAGGATGATCTTGGTATATAAAATGAATTTGATTATAAAGGTGCGAGGGATTTGCGACGGATTTCTTATTGGACCTTGCAAATCCATCGCTAATCCCTCACAAAGCTGGTGTATTTAATTGGTCAGTTTGTCGGTTGTTCAATCTTTTTTTTGCGAGAGATGTGCGATGGAGCCACACTAATCCCTCGCAAAATTGGTGTATTTTGATTGGTAAGTTTTTTCGGTTGTTGCATCTTTTTGCGAGGGATGTGCGATGGGGCCACGCTAATCCCTCGCAAAGTTGGTGTATTTTGATTGGTCAGTTTGTCGGTTCCTAGTTATTTCGTCGCAAATATCTGCGAGGGAGTTACGAGGGCACAAAATATTTATATATACCATCGAGCTGTGGTTTGAGCGAAGCTCAAGCTCTTTCACCGAAACCCTAATTTCTCTTCTTCATCCTCTCAGCCCCTAATCTCTCTTTTCTTCTTTGTCTTCTCTGACAAACCAGAGTCGTTCTTCTTCATCTTCTCCGGTAAATCGTAGCCGTCTCCGTCGAACCTTAGCCGTCGAAGTCCAACCTTCGTCTTCTCCGTCAAGGTATTAACTCTAATATCTCTTCGTCTTTGTTTCTATCTCGTCAAAACCGAATCTCTTCAATAAACCCTAATCTCTTCAATTAACCCTAATTTAATCTATTAACCCTGATTTCAATCTATTTAGCCTAATTTAATCTATTAAACCTAGTTTCATCTATGAACCCTAATTTCATATATTAACCGTAATTGCATCTATCAACCCCTAATATAATCTATTAACCCTAATTGTTTCTAATTTCTCTTAGATCTGATTAAATTGATTTTGTTTTTCTTATAGATGTTTAATGCAACGATTACACAAGGTTCCTGTATGATCAAGGTGTACCTGCTCCCACTGTTTCTAAACCGTACACGGACTCCAACCGGTTCTAATTCTCGTCGTTCAACCTCGCACCCCACTACCTCAGACACCGTCTTATCATACTCCTTCTCCTTCACCCTCTAATGGGAATCATGGGAATCAAGAGGAGTCTCCACCCGCTCGTTCGTCTTCTACAGGAGCTTCTACACGTCTCAACAATCTTAACCTCGAAGAGTTACTCAATAGTCCCGGGCGTGGAGGTTTACCGAAGCTAGACCCGCGTCGACCTCCAGGAACTTTCTGGTAAGAAAGTTTCATGAACCTTGTGTAATCATAGTTGCATCTTGAATCCGATCATTCACTCCTTTCATGTTGTAATTTGTTTGAAGGGTTGACCAAGATCCCTCTGTTGCTTCAACTGTACGAAGCATGTTTGAAAGCGATTTCAAAGAGCCTCATGCCAATTGGACACAGAAGCCAACTAAAGTGGTATACCGTTGGTAGTGAATCTTTTGCGGTAAGTGTAATATGTCTTGCAATCACACAATATGTTTTGTTTGTCATTTTTAAGCATATACTTATTTACTTTTTTTTATGGAGAGCAACTATACAATTGGGTCCGGTCCATCAATGATAGAGTTAGGAAGGAGTTTGAAGACAAGCTTAAGGATAGGATGTGTGATCAAGTGTCGAGGTGGAAGTTAAAGTGGAAACTCAAAGGTGATGAGGAAAAGCCACGGTGGATTGATCCTGGAGTTTGGAGTGGTCTTGTTAAATATTGGCTTGATCCCAAATCAGAACTCAAGAGTACCAACAGTCGGAATGCTCGTTATCATGATCCTGATGGCACCGGCATATATAAGCACCGATCAGCGCCAAACCTCTTTTAAAGCCCGTGCTCGAAAACATGTAAGTGTTTAATCATCTCTCTTTTCTCATTTTCATCTCTCTTTTTCATTTTAACTAATCATCTCTCTGTTTCTCTTTTTCAGTCTGAGCTAACTGGTGAGTTAACTCCTGATTTTGTACGCATCCTAGAAGAGACTCATCGAAAGCCTGATGGGTCTTTTACGGATGGAAAGTCGGAGTCTCTGTTCAATGAGGTGTCGTCGAAGATCCAAGAGTTGGAATCTGAGCTTTGTACGGGGGGAGAATGGAGAGAGCACTGCTTCTGGTGGGGTGCCAATTCATATCAAAAACAAAATTTACACATCGGTAAGTTGTCTGTTTATATACTTTGAATGTCTTTGTTTTTGTTTGAGTTTTGTGTTTGTTTTTCTTGAAGTTCATTTGTGTTTTGTTGTTTTGTTGGTAGGTTGCTCCAAAGAAGAAAAACATGATCTATGGGGTTGGTTCTTTGCAGTTTGAAGCATCCTCTAGCAGTAGTGGTCCCACCACCGTCGTCTTCTCCGGCTAATGATCCGGTTCTTTTAGCTCAGAAGCTAGCTGCAAGCTGAAGAATGCATTCAAATTCAGGTGACTCAAATCCAACAAAGTGCAGAGAGGATGCAAAGCTTTGATATATACTTCGCGCTGAAAAGGATACGGAATTCGCTGCTAGGTTCCGAAGCCCGACAACGACCAACCCAGACGCCGGAGAAGGGTGCAACACCGATGATACAGTTAACACCGGTAGTGGAACCGGAACCAGAAACATCACCTCTCTCTGAAACTTTTTAAACTCTTTCTTGTAATGTATTTTTGTTTTAAGACATTAAAATTTCATTTAATTTCAATTTAATCTCAATTCTATTCCCAATTCAAATTTAATTTAATTTCAATTCAATTCTATTATCAATTTCAATTCAATTCATTTTCAATCAGAATTTAATTTCAATTCAATTTGCGATGAATTCAGTTTCTCGCAAATTGCTTTAGAGTTGCGAGTAAATATGTTTCTCGCAAATTGCTTCAGAGTTGCGAGTAAATTGGTTTCTCGCAAATTGCTAGTTATTTGCGAGGAAATGTATACTCGCAAATTGCGAGGCATTTGCGAGGGATTTACGATGTTTGAAATTTGCGAGACGCGATTTGCGAGGGATCGTTGTATCTCGCAAATCCCTTGCGAATGTTGATTTACGATGATTTCTTCCATCGCAAATCGCGTGTTTTCTTGCAGTGAACATAAAGACCCAAAAAAAAAAAAGTTAAAACTTACAAGTGAGTAAGTCCACTCAAGTTGAAAAGTGAAGCCGGAATTGGTCCATGTAGTTTGTTGAAGCTCAAATCACTCGAAAACAGACACGAACCACACATCAAGTTCAATGAACGGAAAAAAAATGGAGAAATAATTATATGATATTGTCAGCAATGTTAAGATCACTTTGGGTGGCTTTCACAAATCATCTCACTAGCTCGTACGTATGTTGTAGTAACTTACACTTGTCTCAGTTTTGAGTATTCCCCGATATTAGAGGGGATTGTCCCAGTGAGATTGCTGTTTCTAAATGTTCTGCGACTCATATCATCAAAGATAATAAATACAAGGAGGAGAGGGAAACAGTTCACATATTGGAGTACAATTGTTGCCTTACAATGTATTTAGAGATTTCATGTTTTTGATGAATTCGAGAGAAGAGCTTCCATTGGAGATATCACCAACACTCCTACAATATTTTAGGATAGGATTTTAAACGTAGAGGAGAAGATAGTAACTAATAATTGATTTTGGCACCAATGCAACTAACACATAGAGGTCTGTCAAAGAAGTTAAGTTGGAAAATGACGACGGTAGCGGACCACTCAAACGAGTTCCGTGAAGTTTCCTGCATGCAGTGAAATATGCCATGCATGAAGAATTTCCACTATGACAAAAAATAAGGAAAACAAAATTAAATCATTCTTACAAGATAGTAAGTCTGGTCCATTTTCCTATAAATTCCGGGATCGGACCAGTAACGTCCACATCGTTTAACCAACTGGTTACAAACATTAAGGAAAAACTTACCCCAAGAAAAAAATAATGTGAAGTCACAAATAGGTATATAACAAAAATTAATGTAGAAATCCAACTATGAAACTTAACTATATGCGAATTCAATAAAAATGAAAATCTTACGCGTCTTGTAGCTCTACAAGATTAGCAAATGATGAAGGTATTTCTCCACTAAGTCCAGAATTTCCTACGTATCTGCAATAAAAAAAAATAAGAAATGATAACAAAACTAGATGATTATGATAAATGATTACTAATTAAAAACACTGATTACACAAAAAATACTATATATATGTACTTTCTCACATTTTCAGTAGACTTGTACAGTTCCCAATCTCAGCTGGTATATGACCGGAAAAGTTATTTAGACCAATACCTCTGCATGCAAAAAAAGATATATGCTCAATATTAAGGAAGCATCAAAATCTGACATTTACTATGTTTTTTTTAAAGAAGAAGAAGAAGCTTACAGCGACTTTAAACTTGTAAGCAAACCAATTTCCTTGGGAAAGGGGCCAGACAAGGCATTGATCCCAATAGTACTACAGTCGTTGAGAAACCGTTGTAGTGTGAGAGACGCGAAAGAGAGAATTAAAAACCAAAGGAAGAAGATTTAAGGTTCCATTCGAGGCTTATAATATTACATCCATTCCAGTTGAGTCAAGTTTCCAATTGCGGGAGAAAGGGAGCCTGTGAGATAATTTTGAGCCAGGTTCCTGAAAGAAAGATGCATGTCGTCATCATTTGAGTTTTTTTTTCTTTTTTCTTTTCTTTTTATTTAAATGAAGATAAGAAAAAAGAAAAGGAAAGGGTAAAAGTCTATACAGATCGGTGAGGTATGTCAAAGTCCAGAGCTGTGGAGGTATAGGTCCTGATACATCTTTCGCAAAAACCTTGCTGTGAAATCGAAACAACATTGATCGAAGGGGTGATGAATGCAAAAAGATTTAAGGAAAAGAAAAAGAAGAATAGAAATATATGTACAGGGCAGTAATGCGGCAGATTGTGGACTTGTCGAAATAGCAGTCGCATTTTATTAAAGGGTTGTAGTTTTTGTCCTCCATGGTTATTTCGTCCTTGATGGCCGCGCCGGAGCAAAGCTCCCCGCTGATGTTCCATTCCCTCGGAGCTTTGATCCTCCAAGCTGCGAAGATAGAGTTCAAAGCTCGCGCTGTTTGCATGCAGTTTATCCCACAACAACCCGTCAGTTTGTTTAAACCAACATGCAACCAGAGCCGTGCCTACGTTATGAGATAATAAACTCTCGCCTACCCCCATCACATATTTTTTTAACAACTTTAGGAAGCTACATATGTAGATAATGGTCATCAGTACACCAGCATATATGTATTAATATTATATTGAATTAGTTACAGTTAGAGAGACTAATACAAAGTAAATAGTATTTCCCCCCCCCCCCAAACTATCATATCTAACTAGATAGAGCTGAAACTATGACCTCGATCTATATGTTTCTGAAAACAAATTTGAAATCTATTTCTCTCCAATCAAAAGTTGGAAATCTAAATCTCCTCAAATTAATAATTCAATATCTATTTATCCACATACATGAGTTCCATCGGGTTTGATAATTATTTTTTAATTTTATGGTCAGATTAACAAGATTTGATGAAGGTGAAGCGTTTGAATATCATGTCCCTGGAGTACCCTCTATATTTACTCAAGTTGGCCGTCCCAGTGGAGAAATGAATGAAATATGGCTTTCAGGTGATGACTATCGTTGCGCACCACGCATATGTTTTACGGAATTGTGACTATTTTCAACCAATTGAGAGGTATATAATTAGTTACATGTCACAAGTTAGTTACATTTTAAGATATCTAATTTCACTATATTTTCTCATATACATTTGTGGTGATCTGGTCTTTCTATATTTAGTATGTTCGAGGATTATATTTCGGCAAAATATCCAGGACTTAGCGAGAAAGAACTCTCCTTGAAAAGAGCTGATGAATATTATTCATGGGTTAAACAATATGTATGTTAAATAATTTTTCGTGATATTCCTATTTTACTTATTGTTATTATTTAAAATAACGGGACTTATATGCAGGTTACTTATTGGAACGCCTCAAATCCATTTCCTACTTGGGTTCAAGAAATTGTCCATGGACCTTTGAACAAGGCTAAAACATGGCCAATGTATTTTACAAGAGGTTATTTGTTTCATACAGAGAATCACGATTTTGGACGAAAGACATGTAACTATAGGGTCTCTGTTAAAGGGGAAAATTATGTGAATGCATCTGATGCTGCAGATTTCTACGGGACATTAGCTGATATCATAGAACTTGAGTATGAGGGATGCTTGGGTGAAGATCACACTATTTAAGTGCAAGTGGTATGACCCTGTTATTGGTAGAGGCACTCACAGAAGTAATGGTGGCGTTGTAGACGTTCTTTCATCCAGAAAGTACAATAAATATGAACCATTTATTCTAGGTATGTATATAAATTTTCACATTAATTATATATTGTCACTATCACATTTATATATAATATGTGTAACCTTTACACATTGATTGCAAAACAGCATCTCAAGCCCATCAAGTTTGTTATATTCCGTACCCATACATAATGAAACCGAAGCATTTGTGGCTCAATGTTCTAAAAAGTAAATCCGAGGGAAAATATTTCTGGAGAACCAACTCTTTTTCAAACAGAAACTGATGATGCTGTATTGATCACTACAATTGAAGATGTCATAGTAGACAATTTGGAAAGGGGAGACCCAATAAATCTAGATTATGATGTTGCAGACGCGGAACCTGAAGATGAATTTATGTGTAATTCGGATGATGAAGAAGAAGACGACGAAGAACCCTGATATGTAAAATAAATTATGTATAAGATATGTAAAATAATTTACTGTTTAATAAACATTTGGGGTTACTCGAACCCAGGTTTGATGATTTTAATCAGGGTACATTAACCATCTGAACTAATTCTTTTTTGTGTATATAAACAAAACGTATTGCTTATATTGTGTAACACTCCTCTTATATTTTGGGCAAAAGAAATTTGGGCCCAACAACATTTCTATCTGATCCATCAAAATCGATCTGAGACAAACCTATTCCTAAACCTAAACCTAAAACATTCGATCTCTCCTTCTTCCTCACTTCCTCATCTCCTTTTTCGATTAACCCTAAATCAATCCATCAATTCGATCCATCACCTTCTTCTTCAATCTACCTTCTTCTTCAATCTACCTTCTTCGATACATCATCATTCTTCCTCAATCTAACCCTAACCCTAAACTTTCTTCGATCCATCTCCTTCTTCCTCAATCGATTTATCTTCTATGTCGTTGAATCCTGCTGTTAAGAAAACAAAAAAAGAGAAAGGTTGCACCCCAACCTTTCTCAGAGAGCCGGACCCTCTAACCAACCCCCACCCGTCGTTAGAAGACCCAACCCTCTTCCACCTCAGTACAATTTCACGCCAACGGCTCGAATTCCTTCCCCATTCACGCCCCAAGAGCAACAATATTTCTGGAACTTCCCACCGCCATAGACGCTTTTCCAGAACTCAGCCAATCAAGTTCCCGATCCACCCCTTTCGACACCTGTGGTTCAGAACAATACTGCTCACATGCCGGAGGATCATCTGCTATCTCCAACGCAGCACTCTCATGGTCATAGTCAACAACCGTCTTCTCAAGGTAACAACTACGAGCCTCAACTCCAGGATGAGACGATGCAATCTCTAACTGCCCTGCTTACGATGCATGGCCGTGAGAAGTTTACGACTGTTCTCTCTCCCATACTGTTGGAGAAGACGACTTGGTAATGTTTCTAGCTTTGGTTTGATGTAGAATTCGATTTAATTGCTTTGGTTTGGTGCAAGCAATTGGTTTGTCATACTTAGGATGTCTTTGGTTCTCATATTTTGCGGATTGAATTCTTTTGTTGCTTTAAATTGGTTTGTTTGATTGAAAGTTTCAATCTCGTTGCTT
>NC_141882.1:31242355-31295078 GCF_030686135.1 Camelina sativa
TTTTGGGCAAAAAATGGGTAAAAGTGGTGTCTAAACACTCCAAATACAACCCAAACTCTTATAATTAGTAAAGTGCATTGTATTGTTACATATTTTGACCCTAGAAAGAGTAACATATCTGTTTACTGCTATGAGAACTCACACACACACCATCCGCACCACACTGTCCGTACAAGCACTGTCCGTACGGCCAATGCAAGATGGGCTGTCCGTACAACCAAGGAAAGATGGGCCATCCGTACATGTTAGAAGGTTAGCGAGTCCAGTCCACTAGCTGAAGTCCCCAACGGTCACAAAGCCACTAGAACCTTCCTCCATTTAGGTCGTTGTCGAGATTACACAAGTGGGAAGCAAAGAGAAGTCAAATAAGAGTCACATGTATGTTTAAGGAGACATGTCACTTTCAGTCATGTAACTTGGGCATAGAATCTGTAGAGAATATTCTACTTGTATAGCCTATAATTAGTTTGTATCTAGGATCCATATCAAGTAAGAAAGTTTCTTTCTTCTTCTACACTTTGGTTTCGCTTACACTCTCTCTCTCTCTCTCTCGTTTACTCACTCAACTAAACACAAATTTACTTGTTCTACACACTCAATCTTCTCATTCTCTTTTCTTCTAAACTTACATGGTATCAGAGCATTGTTGCTCCTAGTTTTCATCCTCTCACTCATTAACCACTTCTGCTCTTCTTACTCTCTTCATTTCTGTTTCAATCGCAAGAAGCAATCCCTTGTAACCGTTGGATAACACTATTGACCAGCGGACAAAACACCATGGAAGGCACAAAGACTTTGATTGTTCCAGTCACTCTCAAAGGAGAGAACTACTTGTTGTGGGCGAGGACCACAAAGACGGCACTATGCGGCCGAGGGCTTTAGACCCATATTACAACGAGTGAGGCTCCAAAGGAAGAGCCTACCATCGATGGCAAAGAAGCCGTCACAAGCGGTGAAGACAAATGGTTTCAAGAAGACCAAAGTGTTCTTGCCATCATTCAAAACTCTCTTGATGCTCCAATACTCGAAGCCTACTCATATTGTGAGACAGCCAAGGATCTATGGGACACATTACAAAATGTGTTCGGTAACACCACCAATTTGAACCGAGTGTTTGAAATCAAGAGGGCCATTAACAACCTTAGTCAAGAAGACATGGAGTTCACCAAACACTTTGGAAAGTTTCGGTCTCTTGGGCTGAGCTTGAGATGCTAAGGCTGGCAACGCTTGATCCGGCCATCTTGAATGAGAGGCGCGAGCAAGACAAGGTGTTCGGCCTCCTTCTCACCCTGAATCCATCTTACAATGACCTCATAAAACATATCTTGAGGTCAGATAAGCTTCCTAGTCTAGATGATGTATGCAGCCAGATCCAGAAGGAGCATGGCTCCATGGGGCTATTTGGAAACAAAGGTGAACTTGTGACCGCAAATAAGGTGGAGGCATCGGCTGCAAACAAAGGATACTACCGACATGATGACAAGAACCCTCCGGTGTGTGACCATTGTAAGAAACCTGGCCACTTCAAGAGTCGCTGCTGGATCCTTCACCCTCACCTTAGAGTCAACCGAGGCATCACCAATCGTGGAGGTCCAAAGGCTCACCAATCAGCCATAGTGGGGGAAGTGGCAACAACTGACACAAACCACCGAGGCATTGAAGGGAATGGTACTGCACTAGCCTCATCATCGGAGCTGGTAAGGAAGTCAGACCTGGACGCCCTCATCAAAGCCCTCAAGGAGGCCTCCGGTAACACTTTTCTTGCTTTAAAACCGGATAAACCTCTTATAGTTGATTCAGGTGCATCTCATTACATGATTAGTGATCCTAAGCTGATTAGTGACATTGAACCTGCCTTAGGGAATGTGATTATTGCGAATGGTGAAAAAGTACCGGTTAAGGGAATAGGAAAGTTAAAATTGTTTGATAAAGTTTCTAAGGCCTTTTACATGCCTAGTTTTACATCTAACTTGCTATCAGTTAAGAGAGCTACCACTGATTTAAATTGCTATGCAATATTTGGTCCTAACAAGGTTTATTTTCAGGATATTGAGACAAGTAAAGTTCTTGGCCAAGGAGGATCTAAGGATGATCTCTATGTGCTTGAGGACTTGAACCTATCTGCTTCTTCTTCATCTTGTTTTAATTCGGTTATTGTTAAACCTAATGACTCTATTTGGCATGCTAGACTAGGACACCCTCACTTTCGAGCTCTAGAACTTATGTTTCCAAATATTTCTTTCAAAAATGCTGAATGTGAGGCATGTATTCTTGGTAAACATTGCAAATCGGTTTTTTCTAAGTCTTTGACTATCTATGAAAATTGCTTTGATCTTGTTCATTCTGATGTATGGACTTCTCCATGCTTATCTAGAGAAAATCAAAAGTATTTTGTTACTTTTATTGATGAAAAATCTAAGTATACTTTGCTAACCTTGCTCCCCTCTAAGGATAGAGTTCTTGAAGCATTTATTAGTTTCCAAAATTATGTGACTAACCACTATAATGCAAAGATTAAAATGTTGAGATCAGATAATGGGGGAGAATACACAAGCCATGCCTTTAAACAACATCTCACCAAATATGGCATAATCCATCAAACCAGTTGCCCTTACACTCCACAACAAAATGGTGTGGCTGAAAAGAAGAACAGGCACCTAATGGAAGTGGCTCGGTCCATGATGTTCCACACAAATGTCCCAAAACATTTTTGGAGTGATGCTGTCCTTGCGGCGTGTTATCTCATCAATCGCATACCCACAAAGATTTTGCAAGACGTCTCTCCATTTGAGGTATTGAATAAAGAAAAACCTATGTTGGACCACTTACGAGTATTTGGTTGTACGTGCTTTGTGCTGAGACCAGGTGAATTACGCGACAAACTTGAGGCCAAAAGCACCAAGGCTATGTCCATTGGCTATTCAACGACACAAAAAGGGTATAAGTGCTATGATCATGAAGCCAAAAGGGTCTTAGTATCTCAGGATGTGAAGTTCATGGAGTCTCAAGGATACTACAACAAGAAAAACTGGGACGAACTACGAGACTTGTCAAACCCTCCATCCGATCGGGCAACAAACCTCCGGATCATCCTCGAACGGCTAGGAGTCACAAACGATCAAAACGTTCGGGACGCCCCTATCTCACCCGAGCCAAACTCACCAGGAGAGTCTGAGCCACCTATAGAAAACAGCCCCAGCAAGTCTAACACTCAACCGATGCCAATGGCCCCATTACATCAGGAAGAGACTCACTCGGAGAATCTTGCGGATACGGTTCACCCGACCGAGACAAGTGAACAACATGTTGATGACGACGAGGATGATGATATTGAGGAAGTTATTCCATTGAGACGCAGCCAAAGGCTCAAGTTTCCCTCGTCTAACTGGCCAAACACACGTGTGTACTACAACAATGCCGCCGTAGCTCATCCGATTCAAGCTGTGTGCACGTTGGCTCACTTTCCGGTGGAACACCAAGCCTTCCTTGGCCAAATTGATAAGCATTGGATTCCACAAACATATGATGAGGCTAAGGAGCACAAGGTATGGAGTGATGCGGTTCATGCAGAGAGAGTAGCAATGGAGAAAAACCACACATGGGATGAGGCCGACTTACCCAAAGGAAAGAAGGCTGTCACCTCACGGTGGATCTTCACTATTAAATACAAGAGTGATGGGGAGATTGAACGCCATAAGGCCCGCCTTGTCGCACGTGGGTTTACACAAACGTATGGGGAGGACTATCTTGATACGTTTGCTCTGGTGGCCAAACTACACACAGTTTGAGTCGTCTTATCCTTGGCCACCAACTTGGATTGGGAGCTTTGGCAAATGGATGTTAAGAATGCGTTCTTACAAGGTGAACTGGAAGATGAGGTGTACATGAGGCCACCACCCGGCCTAGAAGACACCATTGGACCTGGAAAAGTCTTTAAGCTCAACAAGGCCATATATGGTTTAAAACAATCTCCAAGAGAATGGTACCACAAACTAAGCACTACATTGCTTGGGAGAGGCTTCCACAAATCAGAAGCTGACCACACCCTCTTCACCCTACCAAGTGATAAAGGTATTATAGTCATTCTAGTATATGTTGATGATATCATCATATCTGGAAGTGACAAGGTAGGGATTCAAGACACCAAAGATTTCCTTAAATCAGTATTTGATATTAAAGACTTTGGAGAACTTAAGTACTTTCTTGGGATAGAGGTATATAGGACTAATGAGGGATTATTCTTATCACAAAGAAAATATGCACTTGATCTCTTAGCTGAAGCAGGAAAACTTGGTTCAAAGGATGTGGCAACACCACTCGAAGAAAACTATAAAGCAGGAGGAAATGGGGAGCTTGAGGCGGCTCCATTTGAAGATGTCACACGATATCGGCGGCTAGTAGGTAAGCTTATCTACCTTACTATTACTCGACATGACATTTGTTTTGCTGTGAACCAGGCTAGCCAGCATATGCAAAACCCAACTGTCCATCATTGGAACATGGTGAACCGGATCCTCAAATACATCAAAGGTGCGCCCGGACAAGGCATCTGGATTATCAGAATGTAAGGAAGAGAAGAGAGAAGAGGCCGGTAAGGCCGAACCATAGAAGAAGAAGAGAAGTGGCCGGTGAGGCTGCCAACACAAGAAGAACGGCCGGTAAGGCCGTGTGCACCAAGAAGAGTGGCCGTGAGGCCATGAATGGCATGAGAACGGCCAGTTAGGCCGTGAATACAATGAGTAAGGCCATGTGGGCTGAATGAAGAATAAGAGAAGGCCATAAGTGCAATGAGAAGGGCAAAGGCCTTATAAGAAGAAGAAGCCCAAGAGGAAGTCTCACAAAGGAAAGAAGGAAGGAATGAGGCCGAGTGTGAGTGATGAGAAGAAGGAAGACTCGGCCCACCATGTGATCAAGAAGCTGCCAAAGGAAGAAGATGCCAAAGGAAGAAGGAAGGAAGTCGCTTTCAAGGAGGAAGAACCTAACGGTCACAAGAAAAGAATCACATGTGCAAGGAAGGGAAGGATGTCACTATCACCTTCACCAAATCGAGAGAATGTCCCTATCAACACTCTCTTCCTCTCTCTAACGGTCATAAGCATTGTATTCCCTATATTAAGTTGTAATTCACTTCAATGTAAAAATAACAAAAGATTATTCAATAGAAGAGAAATCCGATTTTCCTCTCTACATGGTGTTCTTGTTCATATCACAAATGTAGAGTGTTTAGGGTTAGCGGTTTAGGGGCTGCCCTTAAGGCAGCCTATTCTCTTCTCAAATCTCACCTAAACTCTTCTTTATTTACTTGTTATTCCCTAGCTTACTGATTCTAAATCCCTTCTACCTAAGTACACAAACTCTTAAGTGTTGTGATACTTTAACAAGGATTAGTCTCAAACTAGGCTGTTTGCTCCTTCATAGATCCGATTTACTATCTAGTATTTGGGGTCTATTTAGGTTGTTTGTGGGGAGTTCATCACAAGTTGATGACCTCTCCTTCCCCCTTGAGAATGAGTTAGTTTGTTGTGGGAAAAGGGGGATTCATTCACCAAGTGTTTGTCTACCCTCTCTTGTGAGCTTTGTCTCATAAATCCCAACATGGTATCAGAGCAGGCTCTGTTTTTGGTGACTCAAACTCGTTCTCAAGTTGGTTTTCTTAGGAGTTAGCTTAGTTAAAGTTTTAGACTTTGCTTAGGTGTTAAATCGCTTAGCTTAGTTTCTTTAAAGCTTTAATTTTGCTTTTGTTGATTAAATCGATTCTCTAGCAGCTCATTGTTGAGTAAGCTTGGTCTCTTGTCTTGTTAGAATTTGTAGACCAAGTGTGTGGAAAGAAATCGATTTTACAAGCCCCATCCTTAAGCTTTACCGATTTGGTAATAGCTTTGTTTATTTTGGGATGTGTGGGAAGTGATGAACCATTGAGCAAATTGTGTTGTTCATGGTGAGGATTCACGGTTCTTGTGTGCTTGTATGAGCCACGAAATTCTTAGGATTTAGCTCTCTTAGGATTTAGTTAATTTTCCTCTAAAGGTTTAATTTTGCTTTTGTTAAATTTCCTTTAAAGGCTTAATTACTAAATCGCTACTTCTTCTTCTCAATGTTGAGAAAGCTTTGTTTCTGGCCCTATGGTGTGTCCAGATTCAAGCTTGAAGAAGAGAGAGATCTTAATTTTCGCATCTCATGTCCGCTTGGTCAACTAGACTAAAGCTGTTCAAAGATGCATTCTTTTAACCGTTGGACAATAGGTTGTTCCAAAGGCTTTTGTTGTTTCTTCTTTGCTTGGGACCACGAAAAACATCTTCTATATGTTATTTTCGTGGATCTAAAGCCTTAAGATCTTGGAGAACACTTTGTTTAAGTGATTCTACCATGAGTTAGGTCCAAACCGTTGGAGAAATTAATTTTCCAAACGGTCCATGTGTTTCAGCCATTAAAGCACCAAAGTCTTGTTGAATGTTGGATGCTCTTGGCTGTCAAAGCTTCTGCAAACTCAAGAAAACAGAGTATAACTCTGTCCATAAGAACTCTTGAGCAAATTCTCTATTCTACTCTCCACTCACCTTATACTTCCGCCCATATACTCTACTATACTCTATACTCTTGGTTACTAATTCTCTGGTTACTTATTCTCTAAATTCTATTTTATTTTCAGTAATATTCTATATTCTCTATTCTCTAATCTCTAACAATCTCTTGTTTAGAATCTGTTCCATTGAATTTGGTTTCAGCTTCAGCCTTGAAGATTGTGTGGAGCTCGCCTACTATCTCAAGAAGAAGAAGTGGCGAGGTTGAAGGCTACAAGATAGCCATGAGGAGAGCGCAGCACAATGCCTGGAGTTAGAACCAAGGGCCACCAAGTCTTTGTTAAGCTGGTGGAAGGTGATGAATCAGTCCAAGAGCATGTGTGTTAGTGCCAAGTTGTTGATCGGATGTGCACAATGGTCTTTAAGAAAGGTGATGCACAAGGTTTCAACTGTTGATTGGATGTGCACAAGAACGGTGATGCACAAGGCTTCAACTGAGGTGATGAGGTTTCAGCCCATCATCAAGTAAAGGTTACGGGGGAGATCAAGTGACTTCAGACCGTACCTCACAGATTCTGCTCGGCCACAAGCAAAAGTCTTTACTTAAAGCTCAGCCGAAGCGTCTCAAAGATCGACTCGGACGAAACCCTTCCACTGCGATTCGGCTTCCGCGTTATTCATTAAAGTTCGAGACCACAGAGTCATCTTGCCAGTGGAAGTGGAATCATACCAATCCGAGCAGCCGTTCGAAAGTTATGTCCGATTCGGTGGGCATGTGTCAGTCTGACAAATAAAACTGACCGGGTTTAAAACCATGGTTAGAGGAGCGGTCTCAAGGAGGAATTCCAAACCGCAACTGTGATCAACTCTCTCCTTCCTATCCATCAAAACACCATAAAGGCTGTGCTCTAAACCCTTCTCTATTTTAATTCATAAATTCATTACCTTAGCTTCATTACTAGTCTTTACTCTTTAATATGATTCTTCTTAAATTGTCACACTTTTAGAATTTTCTTTGATATTCCTCATAGCAAACACTTATTCTTTTCTTCTTTATCACTTGTTTAAGGATAAAGGAGACTATGAGAGCCTCAAAGAAACTCTAAAGGCGCAAGGATGGAGATCATAAGGAATGTGCTAAAGGCAAGGTGGGCTAAGGAGTAGGAGCGGTTCAAATCATGAAGAGAAGGGAGCTAGTTCTTTGCAAACCAAGGTCAAGGGACATCATGGATAGTGGAGTCTATACTCTTTTTCCCTTAACAAAGTTTTATCCCAAGAGGTTTTCTTTGTTGAGGTTTTTTAATGAGGTAGATGACACTAGTCCACCCTTGATCTTTGGTCCCCATGGTGCCCTGCAGATCAAGCGTGCGGGGGAGTATTAGAATGTAAGGAAGAGAAGAGAGAAGAGGCCGGTAAGGGCCGAACCATAGAAGAAGAAGAGAAGTGGCCGGTGAGGCTGCCAACACAAGAAGAACGGCCGGTAAGGCCGTGTGCACCAAGAAGAGTGGCCGTGAGGCCATGAATGGCATGAGAACGGCCAGTTAGGCCGTGAATACAATGAGTAAGGCCATGTGGGCTGAATGAAGAATAAGAGAAGGCCATAAGTGCAATGAGAAGGGCAAAGGCCTTATAAGAAGAAGAAGCCCAAGAGGAAGTCTCACAAAGGAAAGAAGGAAGGAATGAGGCCGAGTGTGAGTGATGAGAAGAAGGAAGACTCGGCCCACCATGTGATCAAGAAGCTGCCAAAGGAAGAAGATGCCAAAGGAAGAAGGAAGGAAGTCGCTTTCAAGGAGGAAGAACCTAACGGTCACAAGAAAAGAATCACATGTGCAAGGAAGGGAAGGATGTCACTATCACCTTCACCAAATCGAGAGAATGTCCCTATCAACACTCTCTTCCTCTCTCTAACGGTCATAAGCATTGTATTCCCTATATTAAGTTGTAATTCACTTCAATGTAAAAATAACAAAAGATTATTCAATAGAAGAGAAATCCGATTTTCCTCTCTACATGGTGTTCTTGTTCATATCACAAATGTAGAGTGTTTAGGGTTAGCGGTTTAGGGGCTGCCCTTAAGGCAGCCTATTCTCTTCTCAAATCTCACCTAAACTCTTCTTTATTTACTTGTTATTCCCTAGCTTACTGATTCTAAATCCCTTCTACCTAAGTACACAAACTCTTAAGTGTTGTGATACTTTAACAAGGATTAGTCTCAAACTAGGCTGTTTGCTCCTTCATAGATCCGATTTACTATCTAGTATTTGGGGTCTATTTAGGTTGTTTGTGGGGAGTTCATCACAAGTTGATGACCTCTCCTTCCCCCTTGAGAATGAGTTAGTTTGTTGTGGGAAAAGGGGGATTCATTCACCAAGTGTTTGTCTACCCTCTCTTGTGAGCTTTGTCTCATAAATCCCAACATGGATGGGACGCAATGAGAACACGGAACTGGTAGGATATTGTGATGCTGATTACGCCGGCGACCGCGAAGACCGTCGATCAACAACCGGATATTGCACATTCCTAGGAGGCAATCTTGTCACATGGAAAAGCAAGAAACAAAAGGTGGTATCACTTTCAAGTGCTGAAGCAGAGTATAGGGCCATGAGGAAACTGACTACCGAACTGATGTGGCTTAAGGCTCTACTGAAAGATCTTGGAGTTGAATCATCAAAACCTATCACTATGCATTGTGATAATGAGGCGGCCATACACATAGCCACTAACTCTGTGTTTCATGAACGGAGAAAACACATCGAGGTCGATTGTCATAAGGTCCGCGAACAAATTCAACTTGGGGTCACTCTCCCTTGCCACACCAAAAGCTCTGAACAACTCGCTGACATTCTCACCAAGGCAGCTAGTCCACAAGTGTGTGAGTATATCCATTCTAAACTTGGTCTTATAGACCTCACTCGGCCATGAGTACCCTCACATGGCACCTACACTCTTTTTCCCTTAAGTATAGTTTTTCCCAAGTGGTTTTCTATACTAAGGTTTTTAATGAGGTAGGTGTTCGTGATCTTCAATCTTTATCGACAATAAGTCGCTTAAAGCTTGAGGGGGAGTATGAGAACTCACACACACACCATCCGCACCACACCGTCCGTACAAGCACTGTCCATACGGCCAATGCAAGATGGGCCGTCCGTACAACCAAGGAAAGATGGGCCATCCGTACATGTTAGAAGGTTAGCGAGTCCAGTCCACTAGCTGAAGTCCCCAACGGTCACAAAGCCACTAGAACCTTCCTTTATTTAGCCGTTGTCGAGATTACACAAGTGGGAAGCAAAGAGAAGTCAAATAAGAGTCACATGTATGTTTAAGGAGACATGTCACTTTCAGTCATGTAACTTGTGCATAGAATCTGTAGAGAATATTCTACTTGTATAGCCTATAATTAGTTTGTATCTAGGATCCAAATCAAGTAAGAAAGTTTCTTTCTTCTTCTACACTTTGGTTTCGCTTACACTCTCTCTCTCTCTCTCTCGTTTACTCACTCAACTAAACACAAATTTACTTGTTCTACACACTCAATCTTCTCATTCTCTTTTCTTCTAAACTTACAACTGCTTCAAATCTATGTTTTCTCTCGGTTTTAGCCTGTTTTCTCGGTTTTAGCCTGTTTTGGATTAAAACAGGTTTAAGTGTTGTCTAAACACTCCAAATTCAACCCAAACTCTTATAATTAGTAAAATGCATTGTATTGTCACATATTTTGACCCTAGAAAGAGTAACAAAGCAATTTACTGCTTCGAATCTATGTTTTCTCTCGGTTTTTACCCTGTTTTCTCGGTTTTAGCATGTTTTGGGATAAAACGGGTTTAAGTGGTGTCTAAACACTCCAAATTCAACCGAAACTCTTATAATTAGTCAAATGCATTGGATTGTTACATATTTTTACCGTAGAAAGAGTAACATAGCTGTTTACTCCTTTAAATCAATGTTTCTCTCCATTTTAGCCTGTTTTCTCGGTTTAAGCCTATTTTGGGATAAAAGGGGTTTAAGTGTTGTCTAAACACTCCAAATTCATCCCGAACTCTTACAATTAGTCAATTTCATTGGGTTGTCACACATTCTGAACCTAGAAACAGTAACAAATAAATTTACTGCTTCGAATCAATGTTTTCTCGGTTTTAGCTTGTTTTGGGAAAAATGGGTAAAAGTGGTGTCTAAACACTCCAAATTCAGCCCAAACTCTTATAATTAGTAAAATGCATTGTATTGTTACATATTTTGACCCTAGAAAGACTGACATAGCTATTTACTGCTTCGAATCTATGTTTTCTCTCGGTTTTAGCCTGTTTCCCTTGGTTTTAGCCTGTTTTGGGATAAAACGGGTTTAAGTGTTGTCTAAACACTCCAAATTCAACCCAAACTCTTATAATTAGTCAAATGCATTGGATTGTTACATATTTTGACCCTAGAAAGAGTAACATAGCTGTTTACTGCTTTAAATCAATGTTTCTCTCCGTTTTAGCCTGTTTTCTCGGTTTAAGCCTATTTTAGGATAAAACGGGTTTTAGTGTTGTCTAAACACTCCAAATTCATCCTGAACTCTTACAATTAGTCAAATGCATTGGGTTGTCACACATTCTGACCCTAGAAACAGTAACAAAGTAATTTACAGCTTCGAATCAATGTTTTCTCGGTTTTAGCCAGTTTTGGGAAAAATGGGTAAAAGTGGTGTCTAAACACTCCAAATTCAGCCCAAACTCTTATAATTAGTAAAATGCATTGTATTGTTACATATTTTGACCCTAGAAAGAGTGACATAGCTGTTTACTGCTTCGAATCTATGTTTTCTCTCGGTTTTAGCCTGTTTCCTTGGTAGCCTGTTTTGGGATAAAACGGGTTGAAGTGTTGTCTAAACACTCCAAATTCAACCCAAACTCTTATAATTAGTCAAATGCATTGGATTGTTACATATTTTTACCCTAGAAAGAGTAACATAGCTGTTTACTGCTTTAAATCAATGTTTCTCTCCGTTTTATGCTGTTTTCTCGGTTAAAGCCTATTTTGGGATAAAAGGGGTTTAAGTGTTGTCTAAACACTCCACATTCATCCCGAACTCTCACAATTAGTCAATTGCATTGGGTTGTCACACATTCTGACCCTAGAAACAGTAACAAATAAATTTACTGCTTCGAATCAATGTTTTCTCGGTTTTAGCCTGTTTTGGGAAAAATGGGTAAAAGTGGTGTCTAAACACTCCAAATTCAGCCCAAACTCTTATAATTAGTAAAATGCATTGTATTGTTACATATTTTGACCCTAGAAAGAGTGACATAGCTGTTTACTGCTTCGAATCTATGTTTTCTCTCGGTTTTAGCCTGTTTCCTTGGTAGCCTGTTTTGGGATAAAACGGGTTGAAGTGTTGTCTAAACACTCCAAATTCAACCCAAACTCTTATAATTAGTCAAATGCATTGGATTGTTACATATTTTTACCCTCGAAAGAGTAACATAGATGTTTACTGCTTTAAATCAATGTTTCTCTCCGTTTTAGCCTGTTTTCTCGGTTTAAGCCTATTTTAGGATAAAACGGGTTTTAGTGTTGTCTAAACACTCCAAATTCATCCTGAACTCTTACAATTAGTCAAATGCATTGGGTTGTCACACATTCTGACCCTAGAAACAGTAACAAAGTAATTTACAGCTTCGAATCAATGTTTTCTCGGTTTTAGCCAGTTTTGGGAAAAATGGGTAAAAGTGGTGTCTAAACACTCCAAATTCAACCCAAACTCTTATAATTAGTCAAATGCATTGGATTGTTACATATTTTGACCCTAGAAAGAGTAACATAGCTGTTTAATGCTTTAAATCAATGTTTCTCTCCATTTTAGCCTGTTTTCTCGGTTTAAGCCTATTTTGGGATAAAAGGGGTTTAAGTGTTGTCTAAACACTCCACATTCATCCCGAACTCTTACAATTAGTCAATTGCATTGGGTTGTCACACATTCTGACCCTAGAAACAGTAACAAATAAATTACTGCTTCGAATCAATGTTTTCTCGGTTTTAGACTGTTTTGGGAAAAATGGTTAAAAGTGGTGTCTAAACACTCCAAATTCAGCCCAAACTCTTATAATTAGTAAAGTACATTGTATTGTTACATATTTTGACCCTAGAAAGAGTAACATAGCTGTTTACTGTTTCAAATCTATGTTTTCTCTCGGTTTTAGCCTGTTTTCTCGGTTTTAGCCTGTTTTGGATTAAAACAGGTTTAAGTGTTGTCTAAACACTCCAAATTCAACCCAAACTCTTATAATTAGTAAAATGCATTGTATTGTTACATATTTTGACCCTAGAAAGAGTAACAAAGCAATTTACTGCTTCGAATCTATGTTTTCTCTCGGTTTTACCCTGTTTTCTCGGTTTAGCATGTTTTGGGATAAAACGGGTTTAAGTGTTGTCTAAACACTCCAAATTTAACCCGAACTCTTATAATTAGTCAAATGCATTGGTTTGTTTCATATTTTGACCCTAGAAAGAGTAACATAGTATTAGTATATATGAAGGAGAAGAGAGAGTGAGGCCGGTGAGGCCGAGCTGCACAAGGAAGAAGAGAGTGGCCGGTAAGGCTGCTAGTACAAGAAGTGTGGCCGGTAAGGCCATGAGTGGTGTGGGAGCGGCCAGTAAGGCCGTGAGCACAATAAGAGTGGCCAGTAAGGCCATATGGGCCGTGAGAACAATGAGAGTGGTCAGCAAGGCCATAAGAGCAATGTGAGAAGAATTGTGAAGTAAAGGCCTTATAAGAAGAAGAGGCCCAAGAAGAAGTTAAATGTCTCACAAAGGGAAAAGAAGGGAAGGAAGGAAGCATGTGAGACCTTGGTTGGTGAAGAATGAGACAACCAAGGGAAGGAGCTGTCCCTTTCACCATACACCCACTTGTGCACCAACGGCTATATGTCACTCTCACCTCTCATTTATCTCAAACGGCCATATACATTTGTTCTCCTATATTAAGCATTGTAATCTCTCATTTTGTAATATATAACAAAAAGATTATTCAATAGAAGAGAAATCCGATTTTCCTCTCTACATGGTGTTCTTGTTCATATCACAAATGTAGAGTGTTTAGGGTTAGCGGTTTAGGGGGCTGCCCTTAAGGCAGCCTATTCTCTTCTCAAATCTCACCTAAACTCTTCTTTATTTACTTGTTATTCCCTAGCTTACTGATTCTAAATCCCTTCTACCTAAGTACACAAACTCTTAAGTGTTGTGATACTTTAACAAGGATTAGTCTCAAACTAGGCTGTTTGCTCCTTCATAGATCCGATTTACTATCTAGTATTTGGGGTCTATTTAGGTTGTTTGTGGGGAGTTCATCACAAGTTGATGACCTCTCCTTCCCCCTTGAGAATGAGTTAGTTTGTTGTGGGAAAAGGGGGATTCATTCACCAAGTGTTTGTCTACCCTCTCTTGTGAGCTTTGTCTCATAAATCCCAACAATTCTGACCTTAGAAACAGTAACAAAGCAATTTACTGCTTCAAACCAATGTTTTCTCGGTTTTAGCCTGTTTTGGGAAAAATGGGTAAAAGTGGTGTCTAAACACTCCAAATTCAACCCAAACTCTTATAATTAGTCAAATGCATTGGATTGTTACATATTTTTACCCTAGAAAGAGTAACATAGCTGTTTACTGCTTTAAATCAATGTTTCTCTCCGTTTTATGCTGTTTTCTCGGTTTAAGCCTATTTTGGGATAAAAGGGGTTTAAGTGTTGTCTAAACACTCCACATTCATCCCGAACTCTCACAATTAGTCAATTGCATTGGGTTGTCACACATTCTGACCCTAGAAACAGTAACAAATAAATTTACTGCTTCGAATCAATGTTTTCTCGGTTTTAGCCTGTTTTGGGAAAAATGGGTAAAAGTGGTGTCTAAACACTCCAAATTCAGCCCAAACTCTTATAATGAGTAAAATGCATTGTATTGTTACATATTTTGACCCTAGAAAGAGTGACATAGCTGTTTACTGCTTCGAATCTATGTTTTCTCTCGGTTTTAGCCTGTTTCCTTGGTAGCCTGTTTTGGGATAAAACGGGTTGAAGTGTTGTCTAAACACTCCAAATTCAACCCAAACTCTTATAATTAGTCAAATGCATTGGATTGTTACATATTTTTACCCTCGAAAGAGTAACATAGCTGTTTACTGCTTTAAATCAATGTTTCTCTCCGTTTTAGCATGTTTTCTCGGTTTAAGCCTATTTTGGGATAAAAGGGTTTAAGTGTTGTCTAAACACTCCAAATTCATCCCGAACTCTTACAATTAGTCAAATGCATTGGGTTGTCACACATTCTGACCCTAGAAACAGTAACAAAGTAATTTACAGCTTCGAATCAATGTTTTCTCGGTTTTAGCCAGTTTTGGGAAAAATGGGTAAACGTGGTGTCTAAACACTCCAAATTCAACCCAAACTCTTATAATTAGTCAAATGCATTGGATTGTTACATATTTTTACCCTAGAAAGAGTAACATAGCTGTTTAATGCTTTAAATCAATGTTTCTCTCCATTTTAGCCTATTTTCTCGGTTTAAGCCTATTTTGGGATAAAAGGGGTTTAAGTGTTGTCTAAACACTCCACATTCATCCCGAACTCTTACAATTAGTCAATTGCATTGGGTTGTCACACATTCTGACCCTAGAAACAGTAACAAATAAATTACTGCTTCGAATCAATGTTTTCTCGGTTTTAGCCTGTTTTGGGAAAAATGGGTAAAAATGGTGTCTAAACTCTCCAAATTCAGCCCAAACTCTTATAATTAGTATGCATTGTATTGTTACATATTTTGACCCTAGAAAGAGTAACATAGCTGTTTACTGCTTCAAATCTATGTTTTCTCTCGGTTTTAGCCTGTTTTCTCGGTTTTAGCCAGTTTTGGATTAAAACAGGTTTAAGTGTTGTCTACACACTCCAAATTAAACCAAAACTCTTATAATTAGTAAAATGCATTGTATTGTTACATATTTTGACCCTAGAAAGAGTAACAAAGCAATTTACTGCTTCGAATCTATGTTTTCTCTCGGTTTTACCCGGTTTTCTCGGTTTTAGCCTGTTTTGGGAAAAATGGGTAAAAGTGGTGTCTAAACACTCCAAATTCAACCCAAACTCTTATAATTAGTCAAATGCATTGGATTGTTACATATTTTTACCCTAGAAAGAGTAACATAGCTGTTTACTGCTTTAAATCAATGTTTCTCTCCGTTTTAGCCTGTTTTCTCGGTTTTAGCCAGTTTTGGATTAAAACAGGTTTAAGTGTTGTCTAAACACTCCAAATTCAATCCGAACTCTTATAATTAGTCAAATGCATTGTATTGTTACATATTTTGACCCTAGAAAGAATGACATAGCTGTTTACTGCTTCGAATCTATGTTTTCTCTCGGGTTTAGCCTGTTTCCTTGGTTTTAGCCTGTTTTGGGATAAAACGGGTTTAAGTGTTGTCTAAACACTCCAAATTCAACCCAAACTCTTATAATTAGTCAAATGCATTGGATTGTTACATATTTTTACCCTAGAAAGAGTACCATAGCTGTTTAATGCTTTAAATCAATGTTTCTCTCCATTTTAGCCTGTTTTCTCGGTTTAAGCCTATTTTGGGATAAAAGGGGTTTAAGTGTTGTCTAAACACTCCACATTCATCCCGAACTCTTACAATTAGTCAATTGCATTGGGTTGTCACACATTCTGACCCTAGAAACAGTAACAAATAAATTTACTGCTTCGAATCAATGTTTTCTCGGTTTTAGCCTGTTTTGGGAAAAATGGGTAAAAGTGGTGTCTAAACACTCCAAATTCAGCCCAAACTCTTATAATTAGTAAAGTACATTGTATTGTTACATATTTTGACCCTAGAAAGAGTAACATAGCTGTTTACTGCTTCAAATCTATGTTTTCTCTCGGTTTTAGCCTGTTTTCTCGGTTTTAGCCTGTTTTGGATTAAAACAGGTTTAAGTGTTGTCTAAACACTCCAAATTCAACCCAAACTCTTATAATTAGTAAAATGCATTGTATTGTTACATATTTTGACCCTAGAAAGAGTAACAAAGCAATTTACTGCTTCGAATCTATGTTTTCTCTCGGTTTTACCCTGTTTTCTCGGTTTAGCATGTTTTGGGATAAAACGGGTTTAAGTGTTGTCTAAACACTCCAAATTTAACCCGAATTCTTATAATTAGTCAAATGCATTGGTTTGTTTCATATTTTGACCCTAGAAAGAGTAACATAGCTGTTTATTGCTTCAAATCAATGTTTCTCTCGGTTTTAGCCTGTTTTCTCGGTTTAAGCCTATTTTGGGATAAAACGGGTTTAAGTGTTGTCTAAACACTCCAAATTCATCCCGAACTCTTACAATTAGTCAAATGCATTGGGTTGTCACACATTCTGACCTTAGAAACAGTAACAAAGCAATTTACTGCTTCAAACCAATGTTTTTCTCGGTTTTAGCCTGTTTTGGGAAAAATGGGTAAAAGTGGTGTCTAAACACTCCAAATTCAACCCAAACTCTTATAATTAGTCAAATGCATTGGATTGTTACATATTTTTTACCCTAGAAAGAGTAACATAGCTGTTTACTGCTTTAAATCAATGTTTCTCTCCGTTTTAGCCTGTTTTCCTCGGTTTAAGCCTATTTTGGGATAAAAGGGTTTAAGTGTTGTCTAAACACTCCAAATTCATCCCGAACTCTTACAATTAGTCAAATGCATTGGGTTGTCACACATTCTGACCCTAGAAACAGTAACAAATAAATTTACTGCTTCGAATCAATGTTTTCTCGGTTTTAGCTTGTTTTGGGAAAAATGGGTAAAAGTGGTGTCTAAACACTCCAAATTCAGCCCAAACTCTTATAATTAGTAAAATGCATTGTATTGTTACATATTTTGACCCTAGAAAGAGTGACATAGCTGTTTACTGCTTCGAATCTATGTTTTCTCTCGGTTTTAGCCTGTTTCCTTGGTTTTAGCCTGTTTTGGGATAAAACGGGTTTAAGTGTTGTCTAAACACTCCAAATTCAACCCGAACTCTTATAATTAGTCAAATGCATTGGATTGTTACATATTTTGACCCTAGAAAGAGTAACATAGCTGTTTACTGCTTTAAATCAATGTTTCTCTCCGTTTTAGCCTGTTTTCTCGGTTTAAGACTATTTTAGGATAAAACGGGTTTAAGTGTTGTCTAAACACTCCAAATTCATCCTGAACTCTTACAATTAGTCAAATGCATTGGGTTGTCACACATTCTGACCCTAGAAACAGTAACAAAGTAATTTACAGCTTCGAATCAATGTTTTCTCGGTTTTAGCCAGTTTTGGGAAAAATGGGTAAAAGTGGTGTCTAAACACTCCAAATTCAACCCAAACTCTTATAGTTAGTCAAATGCATTGGATTGTTACATATTTTTACCGTAGAAAGAGTAACATAGCTGTTTACTGCTTTAAATCAATGTTTCTCTCCATTTTAGCCTGTTTTCTCGGTTTAAGCCTATTTTGGGATAAAAGGGGTTTAAGTGTTGTCTAAACACTCCAAATTCATCCCGAACTCTTACAATTAGTCAATTGCATTTGGTTGTCACACATTCTGACCCTAGAAACAGTAACAAATAAATTTACTGCTTCGAATCAATGTTTTCTCGGTTTTAGCCTGTTTTGGGAAAAATGGGTAAAAATGGTGTCTAAACTCTCCAAATTCAGCCCAAACTCTTATAATTAGTATGCATTGTATTGTTACATATTTTGACCCTAGAAAGAGTAACATAGCTGTTTACTGCTTCAAATTTATGTTTTCTCTCGGTTTTAGCCTGTTTTCTCGGTTTTAGCCAGTTTTGGATTAAAACAGGTTTAAGTGTTGTCTAAACACTCCAAATTAAACCAAAACTCTTATAATTAGTAAAATGCATTGTATTGTTACATATTTTGACCCTAGAAAGAGTAACAAAGCAATTTACTGCTTCGAATCTATGTTTTCTCTCGGTTTTACCCTGTTTTCTCGGTTTTAGCCTGTTTTGGGAAAAATGGGTAAAAGTGGTGTCTAAACACTCCAAATTCAACCCAAACTCTTATAATTAGTCAAATGCATTGGATTGTTACATATTTTTACCCTAGAAAGAGTAACATAGCTGTTTACTGCTTTAAATCAATGTTTCTCTCCGTTTTAGCCTGTTTTCTCGGTTTTAGCCAGTTTTGGATTAAAACAGGTTTAAGTGTTGTCTAAACACTCCAAATTCAATCCGAACTCTTATAATTAGTCAAATGCATTGTATTGCTACATATTTTGACCCTAGAAAGAGTGACATAGCTGTTTACTGCTTCGAATCTATGTTTTCTCTCGGTTTTAGCCTGTTTCCTTGGTTTTAGCCTGTTTTGGGATAAAACGGGTTTAAGTGTTGTCTAAACACTCCAAATTCAACCCAAACTCTTATAATTAGTCAAATGCATTGGATTGTTACATATTTTTACCCTAGAAAGAGTAACATAGCTGTTTAATGCTTTAAATCAATGTTTCTCTCCATTTTAGCCTGTTTTCTCGGTTTAAGCCTATTTTGGGATAAAAGGGGTTTAAGTGTTGTCTAAACACTCCACATTCATCCCGAACTCTTACAATTAGTCAATTGCATTTGGTTGTCACACATTCTGACCCTAGAAACAGTAAAAAATAAATTTACTGCTTCGAATCAATGTTTTCTCGGTTTTAGCCTGTTTTGGGAAAAATGGGTAAAAATGGTGTCTAAACTCTCCAAATTCAGCCCAAACTCTTATAATTAGTATGCATTGTATTGTTACATATTTTGACCCTAGAAAGAGTAACATAGCTGTTTACTGCTTCAAATCTATGTTTTCTCTCGGTTTTAGCCTGTTTTCTCGGTTTTAGCCAGTTTTGGATTAAAACAGGTTTAAGTGTTGTCTAAACACTCCAAATTAAACCAAAACTCTTATAATTAGTAAAATGCATTGTATTGTTACATATTTTGACCCTAGAAAGAGTAACAAAGCAATTTACTGCTTCGAATCTATGTTTTCTCTCGGTTTTACCCTGTTTTCTCGGTTTTACCCTGTTTTGGGAAAAATGGGTAAAAGTGGTGTCTAAACACTCCAAATTCAACCCAAACTCTTATAATTAGTCAAATGCATTGGATTGTTACATATTTTTACCCTAGAAAGAGTAACATAGCTGTTTACTGCTTTAAATCAATGTTTCTCTCCGTTTTAGCCTGTTTTCTCGGTTTTAGCCAGTTTTGGATTAAAACAGGTTTAAGTGTTGTCTAAACACTCCAAATTCAATCCGAACTCTTATAATTAGTCAAATGCATTGTATTGTTACATATTTTGACCCTAGAAAGAGTGACATAGCTGTTTACTGCTTCGAATCTATGTTTTCTCTCGGTTTTAGCCTGTTTCCTTGGTTTTAGCCTGTTTTGGGATAAAACGGGTTTAAGTGTTGTCTAAACACTCCAAATTCAACCCAAACTCTTATAATTAGTCAAATGCATTGGATTGTTACATATTTTTACCCTAGAAAGAGTACCATAGCTGTTTAATGCTTTAAATCAATGTTTCTCTCCATTTTAGCCTGTTTTCTCGGTTTGAAGCCTATTTTGGGATAAAAGGGGTTTAAGTGTTGTCTAAACACTCCACATTCATCCCGAACTCTTACAATTAGTCAATTGCATTGGGTTGTCACACATTCTGACCCTAGAAACAGTAACAAATAAATTTACTGCTTCGAATCAATGTTTTCTCGGTTTTAGCCTGTTTTGGGAAAAATGGGTAAAAGTGGTGTCTAAACACTCCAAATTCAGCCCAAACTCTTATAATTAGTAAAGTACATTGTATTGTTACATATTTTGACCCTAGAAAGAGTAACATAGCTGTTTACTGCTTCAAATCTATGTTTTCTCTCGGTTTTAGCCTGTTTTCTCGGTTTTAGCCTGTTTTGGATTAAAACAGGTTTAAGTGTTGTCTAAACACTCCAAATTCAACCCAAACTCTTATAATTAGTAAAATGCATTGTATTGTTACATATTTTGACCCTAGAAAGAGTAACAAAGCAATTTACTGCTTCGAATCTATGTTTTCTCTCGGTTTTACCCTGTTTTCTCGGTTTAGCATTTTTTGGGATAAAACGGGTTTAAGTGTTGTCTAAACACTCCAAATTTAACCCGAATTCTTATAATTAGTCAAATGCATTGGTTTGTTTCATATTTTGACCCTAGAAAGAGTAACATAGCTGTTTATTGCTTCAAATCAATGTTTCTCTCGGTTTTAGCCTGTTTTCTCGGTTTAAGCCTATTTTGGGATATAACGGGTTTAAGTGTTGTCTAAACACTCCAAATTCATCCCGAACTCTTACAATTAGTCAAATGCATTGGGTTGTCACACATTCTTATTAGTATATATGAAGGAGAAGAGAGAGTGAGGCCGGTGAGGCCGAGCTGCACAAGGAAGAAGAGAGTGGCCGGTAAGGCTGCTAGTACAAGAAGTGTGGCCGGTAAGGCCATGAGTGGTGTGGGAGCGGCCAGTAAGGCCGTGAGCACAATAAGAGTGGCCAGTAAGGCCATATGGGCCGTGAGAACAATGAGAGTGGTCAGCAAGGCCATAAGAGCAATGTGAGAAGAATTGTGAAGTAAAGGCCTTATAAGAAGAAGAGGCCCAAGAAGAAGTTAAATGTCTCACAAAGGGAAAAGAAGGGAAGGAAGGAAGCATGTGAGACCTTGGTTGGTGAAGAATGAGACAACCAAGGGAAGGAGCTGTCCCTTTCACCATACACCCACTTGTGCACCAACGGCTATATGTCACTCTCACCTCTCATTTATCTCAAACGGCCATATACATTTGTTCTCCTATATTAAGCATTGTAATCTCTCATTTTGTAATATATAACAAAAAGATTATTCAATAGAAGAGAAATCCGATTTTCCTCTCTACATGGTGTTCTTGTTCATATCACAAATGTAGAGTGTTTAGGGTTAGCGGTTTAGGGGCTGCCCTTAAGGCAGCCTATTCTCTTCTCAAATCTCACCTAAACTCTTCTTTATTTACTTGTTATTCCCTAGCTTACTGATTCTAAATCCCTTCTACCTAAGTACACAAACTCTTAAGTGTTGTGATACTTTAACAAGGATTAGTCTCAAACTAGGCTGTTTGCTCCTTCATAGATCCGATTTACTATCTAGTATTTGGGGTCTATTTAGGTTGTTTGTGGGGAGTTCATCACAAGTTGATGACCTCTCCTTCCCCCTTGAGAATGAGTTAGTTTGTTGTGGGAAAAGGGGGATTCATTCACCAAGTGTTTGTCTACCCTCTCTTGTGAGCTTTGTCTCATAAATCCCAACATGGTATCAGAGCAGGCTCTGTTCTTGGTGACTCAAACTCGTTCTCAAGTTGGTTCTCTTAGGAGTTAGCTTAATTAAAGTTTTAATCCTAGCCTAGGTGTTAAATCGCTCAGCTTAGTTTCTTTAAAAACTTTAATTTTGCTTTTGTTGTTAAATCGATTCTCTAGCAGCTCAATGTTGAGTAAGCTTGGTCTTGGGTCTTTGTAGAGTTCATAGACCAAGTGTGTGAAAGAAATCGATTTTAAAACCTCATCCTTAGGCTTCACCGATTGGGTAAAAGCTTGGGTTTAAATTGAGGTGGTGATGAACCAAGGAGCAAATTGTTCTTGTTCTTGGTAAGGATTCACGTGTTTTTAGGCTTGTATAGAGCCACGAAATCCTTAGGATTTTTCCTAGGATTCTCTTAAGATTTAGTTAATTTTCCTTTAAAGGTTTAATTTTGCTTTTGTTAAATTTCCTTTAAAGTTTAATTACTAAATCACTTCTTCTTCTTCTCAAGGTTGAGAAAGCTTTGTTTCTGGTCATATGGTGTGTCCAGGTTCGAGTTTGAGGAAGAGAGAGACTTTATTTTAGCATGTAGAGCCCGCTTGGTCAAATAGATTCAAGTTGGTCCAAGATGCATTCTTTTAACCGTTGGACAATAGGCTGTTCCAAAGGTTTTTGTTGTTTCTTCTTTGCTTGGGACCACGAAAAACATCTTCTATATGTTATCTTCGTGGATCTAAAGCCTTAATCTCTTGAAGAACACTTGTTTAAGTGATTCTACAAGGAGTTTTGTTGTTAAACCTTTGGAGAAACTAATTTTCCATAAGGTCCATTGTGTTTCAGCCATTAAAGCACCAAAAGAGATTGTCTTCTTGGATGTTCTTGGCTGTCAAAGCTTCTTTCAACTCAAGAAAACAGAGTTAATCTCTGTCCATAAGAACTCTTGAGCAAATTCTCTATTCTACTCACCATTCTCTTATACTTCCGCCATTATTCTCTTTAATTCACTAATTCTCTGGTTACTTATTCTCTAAATTCTATTTTATTTTCAGTAATACTCTATATTCTCTATTCTCTAATCTCTAACAATCTCTTGTTTAGAATCTGTTCCATTGATTTTTGGTTTCAGTTTCAGCATTGAAGATTGTGTGGAGCTCGCTCACTATCTCAAGGAGAAGAAGTGGCGAGGTTGAAGGCTACAAGATAGCCATGTAAGAGCGCAGCACAATGCCTGGAGTTAGAACCAAGGGCCACCAAGTCTTTGTTAAGCTGGTGGAAGGTGATGAATCAGTCCAAGAGCATGTGTGTTAGTGCCAAGTTGTTGATCGGATGTGCACAATGGTCTTTAGGAAAGGTGATGCACAAGGTTTCAACTGTTGATTGGATGTGCACAAGAACGGTGATGCACAAGGCTTCAACTGAGGTGATGAGGTTTCAGCCCATCATCAAGTAAAGGTTACGGGGGAGATCAAGTGACTTCAGACCGTACCTCACAGATTCTGCTCGGCCACAAGCAAAAGTCTTTACTTAAAGCTCAGCCGAAGCGTCTCAAAGATCGACTCGGACGAAACCCTTCCACTGCGATTCGGCTTCCGCGTTCTTCATTAAAGTTCGAGACCACAGAGTCATCTTGCCAGTGGAAGTGGAATCATACCAATCCGAGCAGCCGTTCGAAAGTTATGTCCGATTCAGTGGGCATGTGTCAGTCTGACAAATAAAACTGACCGGGTTTAAAACCATGGTTAGAGGAGCGGTCTCAAGGAGGAATTCCAAACCGCAACTGTGATCAACTCTCTCCTTCCTATCCATCAAAACACCATAAAGGCTGTGCTCTAAACCCTTCTCTATTTTAATTCATAAATTCATTACCTTAGCTTCATTACTAGTCTTTAGTCTTTAATATGATTCTTCTTAAATTGTCACACTTTTAGAATTTTTCTTTGATATTCCTCATAGCAAACACTTATTCTTTTCTTCTTTATCACTTGTTTAAGGGTAAAGGAGACTATGAGAGCCTCAAAGGAATTCTAAAGCAACAAGGATGGAGATCATAAGGAATGTGCTAAAGGCAAGGAGGGCTAAGGAAGTGTAGCGGTTCAAAGGCTTAAAGAGAAGAGAGCTGGTTCTTGACAAACCAAGATCATTGCGACATCAAGGAACGTGGAGACTACACTCTTTTTTACTTAACAAAGTTTTCTCCCAAGTGGTTTTCTTTGTTAAGGTTTTTAATGAGGTAGTCCTCACGTGTCCACGCTTGATCTTTGGTCCCCATGGTGCCCTGCAGATCAAACGTGCGGGGGAGTATTAGTATATATGAAGGAGAAGAGAGAGTGAGGCCGGTGAGGCCGAGCTGCACAAGGAAGAAGAGAGTGGCCGGTAAGGCTGCTAGTACAAGAAGTGTGGCCGGTAAGGCCATGAGTGGTGTGGGAGCGGCCAGTAAGGCCGTGAGCACAATAAGAGTGGCCAGTAAGGCCATATGGGCCGTGAGAACAATGAGAGTGGTCAGCAAGGCCATAAGAGCAATGTGAGAAGAATTGTGAAGTAAAGGCCTTATAAGAAGAAGAGGCCCAAGAAGAAGTTAAATGTCTCACAAAGGGAAAAGAAGGGAAGGAAGGAAGCATGTGAGACCTTGGTTGGTGAAGAATGAGACAACCAAGGGAAGGAGCTGTCCCTTTCACCATACACCCACTTGTGCACCAACGGCTATATGTCACTCTCACCTCTCATTTATCTCAAACGGCCATATACATTTGTTCTCCTATATTAAGCATTGTAATCTCTCATTTTGTAATATATAACAAAAAGATTATTCAATAGAAGAGAAATCCGATTTTCCTCTCTACATGGTGTTCTTGTTCATATCACAAATGTAGAGTGTTTAGGGTTAGCGGTTTAGGGGCTGCCCTTAAGGCAGCCTATTCTCTTCTCAAATCTCACCTAAACTCTTCTTTATTTACTTGTTATTCCCTAGCTTACTGATTCTAAATCCCTTCTACCTAAGTACACAAACTCTTAAGTGTTGTGATACTTTAACAAGGATTAGTCTCAAACTAGGCTGTTTGCTCCTTCATAGATCCGATTTACTATCTAGTATTTGGGGTCTATTTAGGTTGTTTGTGGGGAGTTCATCACAAGTTGATGACCTCTCCTTCCCCCTTGAGAATGAGTTAGTTTGTTGTGGGAAAAGGGGGATTCATTCACCAAGTGTTTGTCTACCCTCTCTTGTGAGCTTTGTCTCATAAATCCCAACAATTCTGACCTTAGAAACAGTAACAAAGCAATTTACTGCTTCAAACCAATGTTTTCTCGGTTTTAGCCTGTTTTGGGAAAAATGGGTAAAAGTGGTGTCTAAACACTCCAAATTCAACCCAAACTCTTATAATTAGTCAAATGCATTGGATTGTTACATATTTTTACCCTAGAAAGAGTAACATAGCTGTTTACTGCTTTAAATCAATGTTTCTCTCCGTTTTAGCCTGTTTTCTCGGTTTAAGCCTATTTTGGGATAAAAGGGTTTAAGTGTTGTCTAAACACTCCAAATTCATCCCGAACTCTTACAATTAGTCAAATGCATTGGGTTGTCACACATTCTGACCCTAGAAACAGTAACAAATAAATTTACTGCTTCGAATCAATGTTTTCTCGGTTTTAGCTTGTTTTGGGAAAAATGGGTAAAAGTGGTGTCTAAACACTCCAAATTCAGCCCAAACTCTTATAATTAGTAAAATGCATTGTATTGTTACATATTTTGACCCTAGAAAGAGTAACATAGCTGTTTACTGCTTTAAATCAATGTTTCTCTCCGTTTTAGCCTGTTTTCTCGGTTTAAGACTATTTTAGGATAAAACGGGTTAAGTGTTGTCTAAACACTCCAAATTCATCCTGAACTCTTACAATTAGTCAAATGCATTGGGTTGTCACACATTCTGACCCTAGAAACAGTAACAAAGTAATTTACAGCTTCGAATCAATGTTTTCTCGGTTTTAGCCAGTTTTGGGAAAAATGGGTAAAAGTGGTGTCTAAACACTCCAAATTCAACCCAAACTCTTATAGTTAGTCAAATGCATTGGATTGTTACATATTTTTACCGTAGAAAGAGTAACATAGCTGTTTACTGCTTTAAATCAATGTTTCTCTCCATTTTAGCCTGTTTTCTCGGTTTAAGCCTATTTTGGGATAAAAGGGGTTTAAGTGTTGTCTAAACACTCCAAATTCATCCCGAACTCTTACAATTAGTTAATTGCATTTGGTTGTCACACATTCTGACCCTAGAAACAGTAACAAATAAATTTACTGCTTCGAATCAATGTTTTCTCGGTTTTAGCCTGTTTTGGGAAAAATGGGTAAAAATGGTGTCTAAACTCTCCAAATTCAGCCCAAACTCTTATAATTAGTATGCATTGTATTGTTACATATTTTGACCCTAGAAAGAGTAACATAGCTGTTTACTGCTTCAAATCTATGTTTTCTCTCGGTTTTAGCCTGTTTTCTCGGTTTTAGCCAGTTTTGGATTAAAACAGGTTTAAGTGTTGTCTAAACACTCCAAATTAAACCAAAACTCTTATAATTAGTAAAATGCATTGTATTTTTACATATTTTGACCCTAGAAAGAGTAACAAAGCAATTTACTGCTTCGAATCTATATTTTCTCTCGGTTTTACCCTGTTTTCTCGGTTTTAGCCTGTTTTGGAAAAAATGGGTAAAAGTGGTGTCTAAACACTCCAAATTCAACCCAAACTCTTATAATTAGTCAAATGCATTGGATTGCTACATATTTTTACCCTAGAAAGAGTAACATAGCTGTTTACTGCTTTAAATCAATGTTTCTCTCCGTTTTAGCCTGTTTTCTCGGTTTTAGCCAGTTTTGGATTAAAACAGGTTTAAGTGTTGTCTAAACACTCCAAATTCAATCCGAACTCTTATAATTAGTCAAATGCATTGTATTGTTACATATTTTGACCCTAGAAAGAGTGACATAGCTGTTTACTGCTTCGAATCTATGTTTTCTCTCGGTTTTAGCCTGTTTCCTTGGTTTTAGCCTGTTTTGGGATAAAACGGGTTTAAGTGTTGTCTAAACACTCCAAATTCAACCCAAACTCTTATAATTAGTCAAATGCATTGGATTGTTACATATTTTTACCCTAGAAAGAGTAACATAGCTGTTTAATGCTTTAAATCAATGTTTCTCTCCATTTTAGCCTGTTTTCTCGGTTTAAGCCTATTTTGGGATAAAAGGGGTTTAAGTGTTGTCTAAACACTCCACATTCATCCCGAACTCTTACAATTAGTCAAATGCATTGGGTTGTCACACATTCTGACCCTAGAAACAGTAACAAATAAATTTACTGCTTCGAATCAATGTTTTCTCGGTTTTAGCCTGTTTTGGGAAAAATGGGTAAAAGTGGTGTCTAAACACTCCAAATTCAGCCTGAACTCTTATAATTAGTAAAGTACATTGTATTTGTTGGGATTTATGAGACAAAGCTCACAAGAGAGGGTAGACAAACACTTGGTGAATGAATCCCCCTTTACCCACAACAAACTAACTCGATCTCAAGGGGAAGAAGAGGTCATCAACTTGTGATGAACTCCCCAAAAGACACTAAAATAGACCCCAAATACTAGACAGTAAGAGGATCTATGAAGGAGTAAACAACCTAGTTTGAGACTAGTTCTTGTTAAAGTATCACAACACTTAAGAGTTTGTGTACTTAGATAGAAAGAACTTAGAATCAGTAAGCTAGGGAATAAGAAGTAAATAAAGAAGAGTTTAGGTGGGTTTGAGAAGAGAATAGGCTGCCTTAAGGGCAGCCTCTAACCGCTAATCTCCTACACACACTACATTGTTGATATGAACAAGAACACAAGTGTAGAGATGGAAAACGGTTTCTCTTCTATTGAATAATGTTGTAATATATTACAAAATGAGAGATTACAATGCTTAATATAGGAGAACAAATGTATATGGCCGTTTGAGATAAATGAGAGGTGAGAGTGACATATAGCCGTTGGTGCACAAGTGGGTGTATGGTGAAAGGGACAGCTCCTTCCCTTGGTTGTCTCATTCTTCACCAACCAAGGTCTCACATGCTTCCTTCCTTCCCTTCTTTTCCCTTTGTGAGACATTTAACTTCTTCTTGGGCCTCTTCTTCTTATAAGGCCTTTACTTCACAATTCTTCTCACATTGCTCTTATGGCCTTGCTGACCACTCTCATTGTTCTCACGGCCCATATGGCCTTACTGGCCACTCTTATTGTGCTCACGGCCTTACTGGCCGCTCCCACACCACTCATGGCCTTACCGGCCACACTTCTTGTACTAGCAGCCTTACCGGCTACTCTCTTCTTCCTTGTGCAGCTCGGCCTCACCGGCCTCCCTCTCTCTTCTCCTTCTTATATACTAATACTCCCCCGCACGTTTGATCTGCAGGGCACCATGGGGACCAAAGATCAAGCGTGGACACGTGAGGACTACCTCATTAAAAACCTTAACAAAGAAAACCACTTGGGAGAAAACTTTGTTAAGTAAAAAGAGTGTAGTCTCCACGGTCCTTGATGTCGCATTGATCTTGGTTTGTCAAGAACCAGCTCTCTTTCTCTTTAAGCCTTTGAACCGCTACACTTCCTTAGCCCTCCTTGCCTTTAGCACATTCCTTATGATCTCCATCCTTGTTCCTTTAGAATTCCTTTGAGGCTCTCATAGTCTCCTTTACCCTTAAACAAGTGATAAAGAAGAAAAGAATAAGTGTTTGCTATGAGGAATATCAAAGAAAATTTCTAAAAGTGTGACAATTTAAGAAGAATCATATTAAAGACTAAAGACTAGTAATGAAGCTAAGGTAATGAATTTATGAATTAAAATAGAGAAGAGTTTAGAGCACAGCCTTTATGGTGTTTTGATGGATAGGAGGGAGAGAGTTGATCACTGTTGCGGTTTGGAATTCCTCCTTGAGACCGCTCCTCTAACCATGGTTTTAAACCCGGTCAGTTTTATTTGTCAGACTGACACATGCCCACTGAATCGGACATAACTTTCGAACGGCTGCTCGGATTGGTATGATTCCACTTCCACTGGCAAGATGACTCTGTGGTCTCGAACTTTAATGAATAACGCGGAAGCCGAATCGCAGTGGAAGGGTTTCGTCCGAGTCGATCTTTGAGACGCTTCGGCTGAGCTTTAAGTAAAGACTTTTGCTTGTGGCCGAGCAGAATCTGTGAGGTACGGTCTGAAGTCACTTGATCTCCCCCGTAACCTTTACTTGATGATGGGCTGAAACCTCATCACCTCAGTTGAAGCCTTGTGCATCACCGTTCTTGTGCACATCCAATCAACAGTTGAAACCTTGTGCATCACCTTTCCTAAAGACCATTGTGCACATCCGATCAACAACTTGGCACTAACACACATGCTCTTGGACTGATTCATCACCTTCCACCAGCTTAACAAAGACTTGGTGGCCCTTGGTTCTAACTCCAGGCATTGTGCTGCGCTCTTACATGGCTATCTTGTAGCCTTCAACCTCGCCACTTCTTCTCCTTGAGATAGTGAGCGAGCTCCACACAATCTTCAATGCTGAAACTGAAACCAAAAATCAATGGAACAGATTCTAAACAAGAGATTGTTAGAGATTAGAGTATAGAGAATATTACTGAAATTAAATAGAGAATTTAGAGAATTAATAAGAGTATATATGGAGAATAGAAAGTGAGAGTATAAGGGAGAGTATTGGCGGTAGTATAAGATGAATGGAGAGTAGAATAGAGAATCTGCTCAAGAGTTCTTATGGACAGAGTTTAACTCTGTTTTCTTGAGTTGAAAGAAGCTTTGACAGCCAAGAACATCCAAGAAGACAATCTCTTTTGGTGCTTTAATGGCTGAAACACAATGGACCTTATGGAAAATTAGTTTCTCCAAAGGTTTAACAACAAAACTCCTTGTAGAATCACTTAAACAAGTGTTCTTCAAGAGATTAAGGCTTTAGATCCACGAAGATAACATATAGAAGATGTTTTTCGTGGTCCCAAGCAAAGAAGAAACAACAAAAGCCTTTGGAACAGCCTATTGTCCAACGGTTAAAAGAATGCATCTTGGACCAACTTGAATCTATTTGACCAAGCGGGCTCTACATGCTAAAATAAAGTCTCTCTCTTCCTCAAACTCGAACCTGGACACACCATATGACCAGAAACAAAGCTTTCTCAACCTTGAGAAGAAGAAGAAGTGATTTAGTAATTAAACTTTAAAGGAAATTTAACAAAAGCAAAATTAAACCTTTAAAGGAAAATTAACTAAATCTTAAGAGAATCCTAGGAAAAATCCTAAGGATTTCGTGGCTCTATACAAGCCTAAAAACACGTGAATCCTTACCAAGAACAAGAACAATTTGCTCCTTGGTTCATCACCACCTCAATTTAAACCCAAGCTTTTACCCAATCGGTGAAGCCTAAGGATGAGGTTTTAAAATCGATTTCTTTCACACACTTGGTCTATGAACTCTACAAAGACCCAAGACCAAGCTTACTCAACATTGAGCTGCTAGAGAATCGATTTAACAACAAAAGCAAAATTAAAGTTTTTAAAGAAACTAAGCTAAGCGATTTAACACCTAGGCTAGGATTAAAACTTTAATTAAGCTAACTCCTAAGAGAACCAACTTGAGAACGAGTTTGAGTCACCAAGAACAGAGCCTGCTCTGATACCATGTTGGGATTTATGAGACAAAGCTCACAAGAGAGGGTAGACAAACACTTGGTGAATGAATCCCCCTTTACCCACAACAAACTAACTCGATCTCAAGGGGAAGAAGAGGTCATCAACTTGTGATGAACTCCCCATAAAGACACTAAAATAGACCCCAAATACTAGACAGTAAGAGGATCTATGAAGGAGTAAACAACCTAGTTTGAGACTAGTTCTTGTTAAAGTATCACAACACTTAAGAGTTTGTGTACTTAGATAGAAAGAACTTAGAATCAGTAAGCTAGGGAATAAGAAGTAAATAAAGAAGAGTTTAGGTGGGTTTGAGAAGAGAATAGGCTGCCTTAAGGGCAGCCTCTAACCGCTAATCTCCTACACACACTACATTGTTGATATGAACAAGAACACAAGTGTAGAGATGGAAAACGGTTTCTCTTCTATTGAATAATGTTGTAATATATTACAAAATGAGAGATTACAATGCTTAATATAGGAGAACAAATGTATATGGCCGTTTGAGATAAATGAGAGGTGAGAGTGACATATAGCCGTTGGTGCACAAGTGGGTGTATGGTGAAAGGGACAGCTCCTTCCCTTGGTTGTCTCATTCTTCACCAACCAAGGTCTCACATGCTTCCTTCCTTCCCTTCTTTTCCCTTTGTGAGACATTTAACTTCTTCTTGGGCCTCTTCTTCTTATAAGGCCTTTACTTCACAATTCTTCTCACATTGCTCTTATGGCCTTGCTGACCACTCTCATTGTTCTCACGGCCCATATGGCCTTACTGGCCACTCTTATTGTGCTCACGGCCTTACTGGCCGCTCCCACACCACTCATGGCCTTACCGGCCACACTTCTTGTACTAGCAGCCTTACCGGCTACTCTCTTCTTCCTTGTGCAGCTCGGCCTCACCGGCCTCCCTCTCTCTTCTCCTTCTTATATACTAATAGTATTGTTACATATTTTGACCCTAGAAAGAGTAACATAGCTGTTTACTGCTTCAAATCTATGTTTTCTCTCGGTTTTAGCCTGTTTTCTCGGTTTTAGCCTGTTTTGGATTAAAACAGGTTTAAGTGTTGTCTAAACACTCCAAATTCAACCCAAACTCTTATAATTAGTAAAATGCATTGTATTGTTACATATTTTGACCCTAGAAAGAGTAACAAAGGAATTTACTGCTTCGAATCTATGTTTTCTCTCGGTTTTACCCTGTTTTCTCGGTTTAGCATGTTTTGGGATAAAACGGGTTTAAGTGTTGTCTAAACACTCCAAATTTAACCCGAATTCTTATAATTAGTCAAATGCATTGGTTTGTTTCATATTTTGACCCTAGAAAGAGTAACATAGCTGTTTATTGCTTCAAATCAATGTTTCTCTCGGTTTTAGCCTGTTTTCTCGGTTTAAGCCTATTTTGGGATAAAACGGGTTTAAGTGTTGTCTAAACACTCCAAATTCATCCCGAACTCTTACAATTAGTCAAATGCATTGGGTTGTCACACATTCTGACCTTAGAAACAGTAACAAAGCAATTTACTGCTTCAAACCAATGTTTTCTCGGTTTTAGCCTGTTTTGGGAAAAATGGGTAAAAGTGGTGTCTAAACACTCCAAATTCAACCCAAACTCTTATAATTAGTCAAATGCATTGGATTGTTACATATTTTTACCCTAGAAAGAGTAACATAGCTGTTTACTGCTTTAAATCAATGTTTCTCTCCGTTTTAGCCTGTTTTCTCGGTTTAAGCCTATTTTGGGATAAAAGGGTTTAAGTGTTGTCTAAACACTCCAAATTCATCCCGAACTCTTACAATTAGTCAAATGCATTGGGTTGTCACACATTCTGACCCTAGAAACAGTAACAAATAAATTTACTGCTTCGAATCAATGTTTTCTCGGTTTTAGCTTGTTTTGGGAAAAATGGGTAAAAGTGGTGTCTAAACACTCCAAATTCAGCCCAAACTCTTATAATTAGTAAAATGCATTGTATTGTTACATATTTTGACCCTAGAAAGAGTGACATAGCTGTTTACTACTTCGAATCTATGTTTTCTCTCGGTTTTAGCCTGTTTCCTTGGTTTTAGCCTGTTTTGGGATAAAACGGGTTTAAGTGTTGTCTAAACACTCCAAATTCAACCCGAACTCTTATAATTAGTCAAATGCATTGGATTGTTACATATTTTGACCCTAGAAAGAGTAACATAGCTGTTTACTGCTTTAAATCAATGTTTCTCTCCGTTTTAGCCTGTTTTCTCGGTTTAAGACTATTTTAGGATAAAACGGGTTTAAGTGTTGTCTAAACACTCCAAATTCATCCTGAACTCTTACAATTAGTCAAATGCATTGGGTTGTCACACATTCTGACCCTAGAAACAGTAACAAAGTAATTTACAGCTTCGAATCAATGTTTTCTCGGTTTTAGCCAGTTTTGGGAAAAATGGGTAAAAGTGGTGTCTAAACACTCCAAATTCAACCCAAACTCTTATAGTTAGTCAAATGCATTGGATTGTTACATATTTTTACCGTAGAAAGAGTAACATAGCTGTTTACTGCTTTAAATCAATGTTTCTCTCCATTTTAGCCTGTTTTCTCGGTTTAAGCCTATTTTGAGATAAAAGGGGTTTAAGTGTTGTCTAAACACTCCAAATTCATCCCGAACTCTTACAATTAGTCAATTGCATTTGGTTGTCACACATTCTGACCCTAGAAACAGTAACAAATAAATTTACTGCTTCGAATCAATGTTTTCTCGGTTTTAGCCTGTTTTGGGAAAAATGGGTAAAAATGGTGTCTAAACTCTCCAAATTCAGCCCAAACTCTTATAATTAGTATGCATTGTATTGTTACATATTTTGACCCTAGAAAGAGTAACATAGCTGTTTACTGCTTCAAATCTATGTTTTCTCTCGGTTTTAGCCTGTTTTCTCGGTTTTAGCCAGTTTTGGATTAAAACAGGTTTAAGTGTTGTCTAAACACTCCAAATTAAACCAAAACTCTTATAATTAGTAAAATGCATTGTATTGTTACATATTTTGACCCTAGAAAGAGTAACAAAGCAATTTACTGCTTCGAATCTATGTTTTCTCTCGGTTTTACCCTGTTTTCTCGGTTTTAGCCTGTTTTAGGAAAAATGGGTAAAAGTGGTGTCTAAACACTCCAAATTCAACCCAAACTCTTATAATTAGTCAAATGCATTGGATTGTTACATATTTTTACCCTAGAAAGAGTAACATAGCTGTTTACTGCTTTAAATCAATGTTTCTCTCCGTTTTAGCCTGTTTTCTCGGTTTTAGCCAGTTTTGGATTAAAACAGGTTTAAGTGTTGTCTAAACACTCCAAATTCAATCCGAACTCTTATAATTAGTCAAATGCATTGTATTGTTACATATTTTGACCCTAGAAAGAGTGACATAGCTGTTTACTGCTTCGAGTCTATGTTTTCTCTCGGTTTTAGCCTGTTTCCTTGGTTTTAGCCTGTTTTGGGATAAAACGGGTTTAAGTGTTGTCTAAACACTCCAAATTCAACCCAAACTCTTATAATTAGTCAAATGCATTGGATTGTTACATATTTTTACCCTAGAAAGAGTAACATAGCTGTTTAATGCTTTAAATCAATGTTTCTCTCCATTTTAGCCTGTTTTCTCGGTTTAAGCCTATTTTGGGATAAAAGGGGTTTAAGTGTTGTCTAAACACTCCACATTCATCCCGAACTCTTACAATTAGTCAAATGCATTGGGTTGTCACACATTCTGACCCTAGAAACAGTAACAAATAAATTTACTGCTTCGAATCAATGTTTTCTCGGTTTTAGCCTGTTTTGGGAAAAATGGGTAAAAGTGGTGTCTAAACACTCCAAATTCAGCCTGAACTCTTATAATTAGTAAAGTACATTGTATTGTTACATATTTTGACCCTAGAAAGAGTAACATAGCTGTTTACTGCTTCAAATCTATGTTTTCTCTCGGTTTTAGCCTGTTTTCTCGGTTTTAGCCTGTTTTGGATTAAAACAGGTTTAAGTGTTGTCTAAACACTCCAAATTCAACCCAAACTCTTATAATTAGTAAAATGCATTGTATTGTTACATATTTTGACCCTAGAAAGAGTAACAAAGCAATTTACTGCTTCGAATCTATGTTTTCTCTCGGTTTTACCCTGTTTTCTCGGTTTAGCATGTTTTGGGATAAAACGGGTTTAAGTGTTGTCTAAACACTCCAAATTTAACCCGAATTCTTACAATTAGTCAAATTTATTGGTTTGTTTCATATTTTGACCCTAGAAAGAGTAACATAGCTGTTTATTGCTTCAAATCAATGTTTCTCTCGGTTTTAGCCTGTTTTCTCGGTTTAAGCCTATTTTGGGATAAAACGGGTTTAAGTGTTGTCTAAACACTCCAAATTCATCCCGAACTCTTACAATTAGTCAAATGCATTGGGTTGTCACACATTCTGACCTTAGAAACAGTAACAAAGCAATTTACTGCTTCAAACCAATGTTTTCTCGGTTTTAGCCTGTTTTGGGAAAAATGGGTAAAAGTGGTGTCTAAACACTCCAAATTCATCCCAAACTCTTATAATTAGTCAAATGCATTGGATTGTTGCATATTTTGACCCTAGAAAGAGTAATATAGCTATTTACTGCTTCGAATCAAAGTTTTCTCGGTTTTTGCCTGTTTTGGGATAAAGCAGGTTTAAGTGTTATCTAAACACTCCAAATTCATCCCGTTCTCTAGAATTAGTACAATGCATTGGATTGTCACACATTCTGAGCATAGAAACAGTAACAAAGCTATTAACTGCATAGAATCAATGTTTTCTCAGTTTTAGCTTGTTTTCTCGGTTTAAGCCTGTTTTGGGATAAAACGGGTTTAAGTGTTGTCTAAACACTCCAAATTCAACCCGAACTCTTATAATTAGTCAATGGAATTGGATTGTTACATATTTTGACCCTAGGAAGAGTACCATAGCTGTTTACTGCTTCGAATAAATGTTTTCTCTCGGTTTTAGCCTGTTTTCTCGAATTAAGCCTGTTTTGGGAAAAAACGGGTTTAGGTGTTTTCTAAAGACTCCAAATTTATCCTGATCTCTGAAAATAGTCCAATGCATTGGATTGTCACACAGTATGACCCTAGAAACAGTAACAAAGCTATTAACTATTTCTAATAAATGGTTTCTCTCGGTTTTAGCCTGTTTTCTCGGATTAAGCTTGTTTTGGGAAAAAACGGGTGTAAGTGTTGTCTAAACACCCCAAATTCATCCCGTTCGCTAGAATTAGTCCAATGCATTGGATTGTCACACATTTTGACCCTAGAAACATTAACAAAGCTATTAACTGCTTAGAGTCAATGTTTTCTCGGGTTTAGCCTGTTTTGGGACAAAATGGGTATATCTGGTGTCTAAACACTCCAAATTCAACCCGAACTCTTATAATTACTCAAATGCATTGGATTGTTACATATTTTCACCCTAGAAAGAGTAACATAGCTGTTTACTGCTTCAAATCAATGTTCTCTCTCGGTTTTAGCTTGTTTTCTCGGTTTAAGCCAGTTTTGGGATAAAACGGGTTTAAGTGTTGTCTAAACACCCCAAATTCATCCCATTCGCTAGAATTAGACCAATGCATTGGATTGTCACACATTCTGACCCTAGAAACAGTAACAAAGCTATTAACTGCTTAGAATCAATGTTTTCCCGGTTTTAGCCTGTTTTGGGACAAAATGGGTATAATTGGTGTGTAAACACTCCAAATTCAACCCGAACTCTTATAATTACTCAAATGCATTGGATTGTTACATATTTTGACCCTAGAAATAGTAACATAGCTGTTTACTGCTTCAAATCAATGTTTCCTCTTGGTTTTAGCTTGTTTTCTTGGTTTAAGCATGTTTTGGGATAAAACGGGTTTAAGTGTTGTCTAAACACTCCAAATTCAACAAAAACTCTTATAATTAGTCAATGGAATTGGATTGTTACATATTTTGACCCTAGGAAGAGTACCATAGCTGTTTACTGCTTCGAATAAATTTTTTCTCATGGTTTTAGCCTGTTTTCTCGGATTAAGCCTCTTTTGGGAAAAAACGGGTTTAAGTGTTTTCTAAACACTCCAAATTCATCCTGATCTCTTAAAATTAGTCCAATGCATTGGATTTTCACACAGTCTGACCCTAGAAACAGTAACAAAGCTATTAACTGCTTTGAATCAATGTTTTCTCGGTTTAAGCCATTTTTGGGATAAAACGGCTTTAAGTATTGTCTAAACACTCCAAATTCAACCCGAACTCTTATAATTAGTCAAATGCATTGGATTGTTACATATTTTGACACTAGAAAGAGTAACATAGCTATTTACTGCTTCGAATCAAAGTTTTCTTGGTTTTTGCCTGTTTTGGGATAAAGCGGGTTTAAGTGTTATCTAAACACTCCAAATTCATCCCGATCTCTTACAATTAGTCAAATGCATTGGATTGTTACATATTTTGACCCCTGAAAGAGTAACACAGCTTTTTACTGCTTCTAATAAATGTTTTCTCTCGGTTTTAGCCTGTTTTCTCGGATTAAGCCTGTTTTGGGAAAAAACGGGTGTAAGTGTTGTTTAAACACCCAAAATTCATCCCCAAAATTATAAGAGTTTGGGTTGAATTTGGAGTGTTTAGACTCCCCTTTTACCCATTTTTCCCAAAACAGGCTAAAACCGAGAAAACATTTATTTGAAGCAGTAAATTGTTTTGTTACTGTTTCTAGGGTCAGAATGTGTGACAACCCAATGCATTTGACTAATTGTAAGAGTTCGGGATGAATTCAGAGTGTTTAGACAACACTTAAACCCGTTTTATCCCAAAATAGGCTTAAACCGAGAAAACAGGCTAAAACGGAGAGAAACATTGATTATAGCAGTAAACAGCTATGTTACTCTTTCTGGGGAATATATGTAACAGTCCAATGCATTTGATTAATTATAAGGGTCTGGGTTTAATTTGGAGTGTTTAGACAACACTTAAACCCGTTTTATCCCAAAACAGGCTAAAACCGAGACAAAACATAGATTCGAAGCCGTAAACAGATATGTTACTCTTTCTAGTGTCAAAATATGTAACAATACAATGCATTTTACTAATTATAAGAGTTTGGGTTGAATTTGGAGTGTTTTAGACGCCACTTTTACCCATTTTTTCCAAAACAGGCTAGAACCGAGAAAACATTGATTCGAAGCAGTAAATTGCTTTATTACTGTTTCTAGGGTCAGAATGTGTGACAACCCAATGCATTTGACTAATTGTAAGAGTTCAGGATGAATTCGGAGTGTTTAGACAACACTTAAACCCGTTTTATCCCAAAATAGGCTTAAACCGAGAAAACAGGCTAAACCGGAGAGAAACATTGATTATAGCAGTAAACAGCTATGTTACTCTTTCTGGGGAAAAATATGTAACAATCCAATGGATTTGACTAATTATAAGGGTTTGAGTTGAATTTGGAGTGTTTAGACAACACTTAAACCCGTTTTATCCCAAAACAGGCTAAAACCGAGAGAAACATAGATTTGAACCGGTAAACAGATATGTTACTCTTTCTAGTGTCAAAATATGTAACAATACAATGCATTTTACTAATTATAAGAGTTTGGGTTGAATTTGGAGTGTTTAGACGCCACTTTTACCCATTTTTCCCAAAACAGGCTAAAACCAAGAAAACATTGATTCGAAGCAGTAAATTGCTTTATTACTGTTTCTAGGGTCAGAATGTGTGACAACCCAATGCATTTGACTAATTGTAAGAGTTCGGGATGAATTTGGAGTGTCTAGACAACACTTAAACCCGTTTTATCCCAAAATAGGCTTAAACCGAGAAAATAGGCTAAAACCAAGAGAAACATTGATTTGAAGCAATAAACAGCTATGTTACTCTTTCTAGGGTAAAAATATGCAACAATCCAATGCATTTGACTAATTTTAAGGGGTTGGGTTGAATTTGGAGTGTTTAGACAACACTTAAACCCGTTTTATCCCAAAAAAGGCTAAAACCGAGAAAACAGGCTAAAACCGAGAGAAAACATAGATTCGTATAAGTAAACAGATATGTTACTCTTTCTAGGGTCAAAATATGTAATAATACAATGCATTTTACTAATTATAAGAGTTTGGGTTGAATTTGGAGTGTTTAGACTCCCCTTTTACCCATTTTTCCCAAAACAGGCTAAAACCGAGAAAACATTGATTTGAAGCAGTAAATTGCTTTGTTACTGTTTCTAGGGTCAGAATGTGTGACAACCCAATGCATTTGACTAATTGTAAGAGTTATTGATCAAGAGAATAAGCCTAAGGCAGCCATGGCCGTCCGTACAATTATGGGGCCGTCCGTACAACCAAGCAATAAGGCCGAGTCATGTAAGTGTGTAAAGACAATGAGGAGGCCTGCTCTCCTTAGGCCCATGAGAAGGATCTAGAATGTCGCTTGTAGCCGTTAGAGAGGAGGAACAAGTGGAGTCACGGGTTATGTTGTGTTTAAGGAGACTAGGACGGGTCACTATCACCGTTGGGATTAGTTCTATCTCTCTCCTTGTCCCTATCACTTATACGATCGGTTGGTAGAGGGTGTAGCCCTAATTTTCCCTTGATATATATAGGCTTTTGCCTACATTGTAATATGTATTCTTATGGAACAATAACCTAATCTTTTCTTCTTCCTCATTCTCTTTGTCTACCGATATCTCTCATCAATCTCTTGATTCTCTTCTTTATTCTACAAAGTCTTACATGGTATCAGAGCAAGTTCTTCGATTCTCTACAGTCTAATCTCATTCTCCTACTCATTTCTACACTCTAGTCTCCTTATCTTCGTTTCTTCTTACTCGCATCTCTTTTATTCTCCGGGTAAAAGCTTTACCCATCGGTCCATAGAAATCCGACCATGGAAAACGCCAAGCCCATTGTTTCACCGGTTGTCCTAAAGGGGACAAACTACTTGCTGTGGACAAGAACCACAAGAACCGCCCTTGGAGGTCGTGGCCTTTGGAGTCATGTCGAGTCCGACTATGTCCCAAAGAAAAACCCCAAAGGAGAGGACGCTTCCGAGGCGGAAGCGGAGGAAGAGAGCGAGAGGAAGGCCAAATGGTTCCAAGAAGACCAAGTTGTCCTATCTGTTCTCCAAAACTCTCTGGACACGCCTATCCTTGAGGCCTACTCATATTGCGAGACGGCCAAGGAACTGTGGGAAACACTTAAAGGCGTGTATGGTAATGTCTCTAACATGACTAGAGTCTTTGAGGTCAAGAAGGCCATAAATGATCTTAACCAAGATGATGTGGAGTTCACTAAGCATCTTGGTAAGTTCCGTGCACTATGGTCCGAGCTTGACATGTTGCGGCCAAGTACACTTGAGGCAAGTGTGCTAAACGAAAGAAAGGAGCAAGACAAAGTCTTCGGACTCCTACTTACCTTGAACCCGTCCTTCAACGACCTCTTGAAGCACATCCTAAGGGCAGAGAAGCTCCCCTCCTTTGAAGATATTTGCTCCCAAATTCAGAAAGAGCAAGGATCCCTTGATTTGTTTAGCGGTAAGGGGGAGCTTGCTTCGGCCAACAAAGGAATGTACAAGCAAGAGGAGAGGAAGTTGTTGGTGTGCGACCACTGCAAGAAGCGGGGTCATCTGAAAGACAAGTGCTGGGTTCTCCATCCTCATCTCAAGCCGGCCAAGTTCAAAGCCAACCTCTCAAAGGAAGCGGTTAGCGATAAAGGAGCCGGATCATCAAAGCAGGGAGATGAGGTGGCCATGACCGCAGCCTACGGAGATGTGGTGAGGAAGTCAGACCTTGAGGCTCTCATCCGCTCCATTGCTTCACTCAAGGAGTCTGGTATCTCTTTCTTTACTTCTAGGCCTAGCAAATCGCTTGTTATTGACTCGGGAGCCTCACATCATATGATTAGTAACCCTAGTTTAATTGACAACATAAAACCGGCCTTAGGAAATGTTGTTATTGCAAATGGAGAACAAATACCAGTAAAGGGAATAGGGGACTTGAAACTATTTGATAAAACCTCAAAAGCTTTCTTTATGCCTACCTTTACCTCCAATTTACTATCGGTTAAGAGGGCCACAAATGATTTGAATTGTGATGCAATCTTTGGTCCTAACAATGTTTATTTTCAGGATATTGAGACTGGAAAGGTTCTTGGAGAAGGGCAAGGGAGTGGAGATCTCTATGTCCTAGAGAAAACCGATCCAAATTTATCCTCTACTAAGTCTTGTTTTGTTGTTGATTCGAATATGGTGTGGCATGCTAGGCTAGGCCACCCACATTCACGTGCTTTAGGGTTGATGTTTCCTAATATTTCTTTTGATAATTCTACTTGTGAACCTTGTATTCTTGGAAAACATTGCAAGTCTATCTTTCCTAAGTCAACTACTATTTATGAGAATTGTTTTGATTTAGTTCACTCAGATGTTTGGACATCACCATGCCTATCTAGAGATAATAACAAGTATTTTGTGACTTTTATTGATGAAAAATCAAAATACACTTGGATTACCTTGTTGCCATCTAAAGATAGAGTATTTGATGCCTTTATCAATTTTCAAAATTATGTGACTAATCACTTCAATGCTAAACTTAAGGTACTTAGGTCTGATAATGGGGGGGAATACACAAGTTGCAAGTTCAAAGAACATCTCTCCAAGCATGGCATTCTCCATCAAACTAGTTGTCCCTACACGCCACAACAAAATGGTGTGGCCGAGAGGAAGAACCGGCACCTCATGGAAGTGGCGCGGGCAATCATGTTCCATTCGAGTGTTCCTAAACGATATTGGGGTGATGCCGTGATGACTGCATGCTACCTAATCAACCGAACACCAACTAGAGTTCTTCATGACTTATCTCCATTTGAAGTACTAAACAAATTTAAACCATCTCTTGATCACTTACGAGTTTTCGGCTGTGTTTGTTTTGTGTTAGTACCAGGAGAACAAAGGAGTAAGCTGGATGCCAAAAGTACAAAGTGTATGTTCATTGGCTACTCCACCACACAAAAGGGGTACAAATGTTATGATCCGGCCACAAGTCGACTATATGTCTCTCGAGATGTCCGGTTTCTAGAACATGTGGGCTACCATGACAAGAGGGATTGGAACAGCCTTAAAGATCTCTCTCACTCACCTAATGACCGAGCTTCGAGTCTACGGTTCCTTCTTGATCACCTTGGCAACCCATCTCCACCAACGGGTGCCGTGCGGCCAACACTAAGTCAAATTTCTACCGATGGTGGGTCTGACCAAGGAGATGCAAATGACAATGGTTCAGCCCAAGATGGTGAATCTCTCGAGTCTGGCCTACCCATAACCGGTGTTCCCGTCCCTGGCCCTACAACGGACACGCATGCTCCGGCGGCGGCCTCTACCGAGGAAAACACGGAGACGGCTCCTACGGACGGTACGTCCACCGTGTTGCCTAGCGTGGATCCACTTCCGGCACCAGTCCTGCGTCGGAGCACCAGACCTCGATCGGATCCCTCCACTTGGAAGAACAAGCGTGTCTATTACAACAGCCAAGCTGTCGCTCATCCCATTCAGTCCGTTTGTTCCCTTGAGCTGTTACCTGCTGATCACCAAGCTTTCTTCGGCCAAGTGGACGCCAATTGGATCCCGCAGACATATGATGAAGCCAAGGAACATCAAGTTTGGTTAGATGCGGTCAAGGATGAAACTGGCGCCATGATCCGGAATCATACGTGGGACGAATCGGATCTTCCTCAAGGCAAGCGGGCAGTTAGCTCCAAATGGGTGTTTACCATAAAGTATTTGAGCAATGGTGACATTGAACGGCATAAAGCCAGGTTAGTGGCCCGTGGCTTCACCCAAACCTATGGCGCGGACTACACAGACACCTTTGCACCCGAGGCCAAGCTCCATACGGTTCGGGTTGTGCTGTCTCTTGCTGTCAACCTCTCATGGGACTTATGGCAGATGGATGTGAAGAACGCCTTCCTTCAAGGTGAACTTGATGAAGAAGTGTACATGACGCCTCCTCCCGGCCTTGAAGACATGGTTACACCCGGAAAAGTCTTGAGGCTACGTAAGGCCATCTATGGCCTTAAGCAGTCCCCACGAGCGTGGTACCACAAACTAAGCTCCACTCTCAAGACTGATGGTTTTACGCGATCGGAGGCTGATCATACTCTCTTCACGCGTCGCACCTCTATTGGTTGGGTGGTGGTGCTCATATACGTCGACGACATCATCGTGACTGGTGATGATAAGGCGGCCATTCAGGACACCAAGGACTCTCTCAAGTCGGTATTTGACATCAAGGACCTTGGGGAACTCAAATACTTTCTTGGTATTGAGATTTGTCGCTCACCGGAAGGACTCTTCCTCTCACAACGCAAGTATACTCTTGACTTGTTAGAGGAGACTGGCAAGCTTGGTGTGTCTCCGGTTGCTACGCCCCTTGATGAAGATTACCAGCTCAAGCGAAAGGGGGAGAGCTTACGGGCAAAAGAAGGCCGACCTAAGGAACCAATGGACGAGCCATTCTTAGACGTCACACGCTACCCGCCGGCTTGTAGGTAAGCTAATATACCTTACTATCACACGACCTGACATATCCTATGCTGTGAATCAGGTTAGCCAACATATGAAGGCACCAAGCAAGTACCAATGGAGTCAAGTCGAAAGGATCCTAAGCTATCTCAAGGGCAGTCCGGGTCAAGGTATTTGGATGGGCAAGAATGACAACACCAAAATCGTTGGCTATTGTGATGCGGATTACAATGGCGACACGCTGGATAGGAGATCCACCACTGGGTACTGCACGTTTGTTGGAGGCAACTTGGTTACATGGAGGTCTAAGAAACAAAAGGTGGTTTCATGCTCTAGCGCCGAGGCCGAGTATAGAGCTATGAGGAAGCTCACTAACGAGATGACATGGCTGAAGGGCCTACTCAAGGACTTAGGCATCGAGACAAAGCAGCCCATGACCATGCACTGCGACAATGAAGCGGCTATCCACATTGCCACAAACTCAGTCTTTCATGAGAGGACCAAGCACATAGAAAGCGATTGCCACAAGGTGAGAGAGAAGATTGAAGAAGGAGTGGTGTTACCATGCCACACAAGGAGTCAAGATCAGCTAGCTGACATCTTCACCAAGTCTGCAAGCTCCAAGGTTTGTGATCACATCTACAGCAAACTTGGACTTGTAGACATTACACGGCCATGATCAAGCTTCCCTAATCCGTGGACAACACACTCTTTTTCCCTTGACTTGGTTTTGTCCCATGAGGTTTTCTAAGTCAAGGTTTTTAATGAGGTGCTGCTTCACGGGTTCCAAGCTTAGCCATTTCACTCGGCTAAGCTTGAGGGGGAGTATTGATGACGAGAATAAGCCTAAGGCAGCCATGGCCGTCCGTACAATTATGGGGCCGTCCGTACAACCAAGCAATAAGGCCGAGTCATGTAAGTGTGTAAAGACAATGAGGAGGCCTGCTCTCCTTAGGCCCATGAGAAGGATCTAGAATGTCGCTTGTAGCCGTTAGAGAGGAGGAACAAGTGGAGTCACGGGTTATGTTGTGTTTAAGGAGACTAGGACGGGTCACTATCACCGTTGGGATTAGTTCTATCTCTCTCCTTGTCCCTATCACTTATACGATCGGTTGGTAGAGGGTGTAGCCCTAATTTTCCCTTGATATATATAGGCTTTAGCCTACATTGTAATATGTATTCTTATGGAACAATAACCTAATCTTTTCTTCTTCCTCATTCTCTTTGTCTACCGATATCTCTCATCAATCTCTTGATTCTCTTCTTTATTCTACAAAGTCTTACATATCTGGTGTCTAAACACTCCAAATTCAACCCAAACTCTTATAATTACTCAAATGCATTGGATTGTTACATATTTTCACCCTAGAAAGAGTAACATAGCTGTTTACTGTTTCAAATCAATGTTCTCTCACGGTTTTAGCTTGTTTTCTCGGTTTATGCCTGTTTTGGGATAAAACGGGTTTAAGTGTTGTCTAAACACCCCAAATTCATCCCGTTCGCTAGAATTAGTCCAATGCATTGGATTGTCACACATTCTGACCCTAGAAACAGTAACAAAGCTATTAACTGCTTAGAATCAATGTTTTCCCGGTTTTAGCCTATTTTGGGACAAAATGGGTATAATTGGTGTGTAAACACTCCAAATTCAACCCGAACTCTTATAATTACTCAAATTCATTGGATTGTTACATATTTTGACCCTAGAAATAGTAACATAGCCGTTTACTGCTTCAAATCAATGTTTCCTCTCGGTTTTAGCTTGTTTTCTCGGTTTAAGCATGTTTTGGGATAAAACGGGTTTAAGTGTTGTCTAAACACTCCAAATTCAACAAAAACTCTTATAATTAGTCAATGGAATTGGATTGTTACGTATTTTGACCCTAGGAAGAGTACCATAGCTGTTTACTGCTTCGAATAAATTTTTTCTCTTGGTTTTAGCCTGTTTTCTCGGATTAAGCCTCTTTTGGGAAAAAACGTGTTTAAGTGTTTTCTAAACACTCCAAATTCATCCCGATCTCTTAAAATTAGTCCAATGCATTGGATTGTCACACAGTCTGACCCTAGAAACAGTAACAAAGCTATTAACTGCTTTGAATCAATGTTTTCTTGGTTTAAGCCTGTTTTGGGATAAAACGAGTTTAAGTATTGTCTAAACACTCCAAATTCAACCCGAACTCTGATAATTAGTCGAATGCATTGGATTGTTACATATTTTGACCCTAGAAAGAGTAACATAGCTATTTACTGCTTCGAATCAAAGTTTTCTCGGTTTTTGCCTGTTTTGGGATAAAGCGGGTTTAAGTGTTATCTAAACACTCCAAATTCATCCCGATCTCTTACAATTAGTCAAATGCATTGGATTGTTACATATTTTGACCCCTGAAAGAGTAACACAACTGTTTACTGCTTCTAATAAATGTTTTCTCTCGGTATTAGCCTGTTTTCTTGGATTAAGCCTGTTTTGGGAAAAAACGGGTGTAAGTGTTGTCTAAACACCCAAAATTCATCCCGTTCTCTAGAATTAGTACAATGCATTGGATTGTCACACATTCTGACCATAGAAACAGTAACAAAGCTATTAACTGCATAGAATCAATGTTTTCTCAGTTTTAGCTTGTTTTCTCGGTTTAAACCTGTTTCGGGATAAAACGGGTTTAAGTGTTGTCTAAACACTCCAAATTCAACCCGAACTCTTATAATTAGTCAATGGAATTTGATTGTTACATATTTTGACCCTAGGAAGAGTACCATAGCTGTTTACTGCTTCGAATAAATGTTTTCTCTCGGTTTTAACCTGTTTTCTCGAATTAAGCCTGTTTTGGGAAAAAACGGGTTTAGGTGTTTTCTAAAGACTCCAAATTTATCCTGATCTCTGAAAAATAGTCAAATGCATTGGATTGTTACATATTTTGACCCTAGAAAGAGTAACATAGCTGTTTACTGCTTCGAATAAATGTTTTCTCTCGGTTTTAGCCTGTTTTCTCGGATTAAGCCTGTTTTGGGAAAAAACGGGTGTAAGTGTTGTCTAAACACCCCAAATTCATCCCGTTCGCTAGAATTAGTCCAATGCATTGGATTGTCACACATTCTGACCCTAGAAACATTAACAAAGCTATTAACTGCTTAGAATCAATGTTTTCTCGGTTTTAGCCTGTTTTGGGACAAAATGGGTATAACTGGTGTCTAAACACTCCAAATTCAACCCGAACTCTTATAATTAGTCAAATGCATTGGATTGTTACATATTTTCACCCTAGAAAGAGTAACATAGCTGTTTACTGCTTCAAATCAATGTTCTCTCTCGGTTTTGGCTTGTTTTCTTGGTTTAAGCCTGTTTTGGGATAAAACGGGTTTAAGTGTTGTCTAAACACTCCAAATTCAACCCGAACTCTTATAATTAGTCAATGGAATTGGATTGTTACATATTTTGACCCTAGGAAGAGTACCATACCTGTTTACTGCTTCGAATAAATTTTTCTCTCGGTTTTAGCCTGTTTTCTTGGATTAAGCCTGTTTTGGGAAAAAACGGGTTTAAGTGTTTTCTAAACACTCCAAATTCATCCCGATCTCTTAACATTAGTCCAATGCATTGGATTGTCACACAGTCTGACCCTAGAAACAGTAACAAAGCAATTAACTGCTTTGAATCAATGTTTTCTCGGTTTAAGCCATTTTTGGGATAAAACGGGTTTAAGTATTGTCGAAACACTCCAAATTCAACCCGAACTCTTATAATTAGTCAAATGCATTGGATTGTTACATATTTTGACACTAGAAAGAGTAACATAGCTATTTACTGCTTCGAATCAAAGTTTTCTCGGTTTTTGCCTGTTTTGGGATAAAGCGGGTTTAAGTGTTATCTAAACACTCCAAATTCATCCCGATCTCTTACAATTAGTCAAATGCATTGGATTGTTACATATTTTGACCCCTGAAAGAGTAACACAGCTGTTTACTGCTTCTAATAAATGTTTTCTCTCGGTTTTAGCCTGTTTTCTTGGATTAAGCCTGTTTTGGGAAAAAACGGGTGTAAGTGTTGTCTAAACACCCAAAATTCATCCCGTTTTCTAGACTTAGTACAATGCATTGGATTGTCACACATTCTGACCATAGAAACAGTAACAAAGCTATTAACTGCATAGAATCAATGTTTTCTCAGTTTTAGCTTGTTTTCTCGGTTTAAGCCTGTTTCGGGATAAAACGGGTTTAAGTGTTGTCTAAACACTCCAAATGTAAGTTTTAAATTAGAGAGATTTGAGAGTAACTAAGAATAGAGATCGGATAGAGAAGGGAAGAGAGTAGGCGCATGGAGAGAATTGGAGAAAGAGATATTTTCTCTTCTTACTTCATTTAGAACATAGTTACAACCTTATTATAGCCATATACAAAAGAATATTCTCCTAAGATACTATACACAATTACAAATGGAGATAGTGACATCTCCTTAACTAAACATGTGATCTCCCTTTGACTCTCCACTTGCGCAACTCGTCCAACGGCTCACATGGGGAAGGTTCTCGAATTCTTATGACCGTTGGAGGCTCTTATTGATGGACCGGACTTGACATTCTTTGGTTGTACGGACGGCCCACTCCGTTGGTTGTACGGACGTCCGTACGACCGTACGGACGGTGATGTGCCATTTCATACTCCCCCTCAAGCTTGACTAAGGCCATTGATCAAGCTTGAACAAATGGGCACCCACCTCATTAAAAACCTGAGTATAGAAAACCTCTTGGGAAAAACTATACACAAGGGAAAAAGAGTGTAGGTGCCGAGATGGAATCTTACGGCCGAGTGAGGTCTATGAGGCCGAGCTTCGAGTGAATGTGTTCACACACTTGTGGACTTGCTGCTTTGGTGAGAATGTCAGCTAGTTGATCTTTGCTTTCGGTATGACACGGTAGGACGACACCAAGCTTGATTTGTTCTCGAACTTTATGGCAATCCACTTCAATATGTTTGGTTCTCTCATGAAACACTGAATTGGTTGCTATATGGATAGCGGCTTCATTATCACAATGCAATTGTGATAGGCTTTGTTGATTCAATTCCAAGATCCTTGAGGAGAGCCTTCAACCACATCAGTTCCGTTGTTAGTTTCCTCATGGCTCTGTATTCGGACTCCGCACTTGAAAGTGATACGACCTTTTGCTTCTTACTCTTCCAAGTGACCAAGTTACCACCAAGGAACGTGCAGTAGCCTGTAGTTGAGCGGCGGTCTTCTCGATCTCCAGCATAGTCAGCATCGCAATAGCCTACTAGTTCGGTGTCCTTGTTGCGCCCCATCCAAATACCTTGTCCCGGCGAGCCTTTGATGTACTTGAGGATTCTTGTCACCATGTTCCAATGGTGAAGCGTTGGGTTCTTCATATGCTGGCTAGCCTGGTTCACAGCAAAGCAAATATCAGGTCGTGTGATGGTTAAGTAGATAAGCTTACCTACTAGGCGCCGGTAGAGGCTAACGTCCTTGAACGAGCCGTATCCAGCTCCCCCTGTCCTCCAGCCTTGTAGTTCTCTTCAAGGGGTGTGAGCACCGCTTTTGATCCTAATTTTCCTGTTTCACTTAAAAGATCAAGAGCATACTTTCTTTGTTGATAAGAATAAACCCTCATTAGACCTATATACTTCTATCCCAAGAAAATACTTAAGTTCTCCAAGATCCTTAATGTCAAAGACCGATTTAAGAAAGTCTTTAGTATCTTTAATGCCTACCTTGTCACTTCCAGTTATGATGATATCATCAACATATACTAGAATGACTACAATACCTTTGTCACTTGATAGTGTGAAGAGGGTATGATCAGCCTCTGATTTGTGGAAGCCTTTCCCAAGTAATGTGGTGCTTAGTTTGTGGTACCATGCTCTTGGTGACTGTTTCAGGCCATAAATAGCCTTGTTGAGTTTAAAGACTTTTCCCGGACCGATGGTGTCTTCTAAGCCGGGTGGTGGTCGCATGTAAACTTCATCTTCAAGCTCGCCTTGTAAGAACGCATTCTTGACGTCCATTTGCCAGAGTTCCCAGTCCAAGTTAGTGGCCAATGAGAGAACAACTCGAACCGTGTGAAGTTTGGCCACCGGAGCAAACGTATCAAGATAATCCTCCCCGTACGTTTGCGTGAACCCGCGGGCGGACAAGGCGGGCCTTATGGCGTTCTATCTCCCCGTCACTCCTATACTTAATGGTAAAAATCCACCGTGAAGTGACGGCCTTCTTCCCTTTTGGTAAGTCAGATTCATCCCATGTATGATTGTTCTCCATGGCCGTTGTCTCCGCATGTACCGCGTCACGCCATTACTTGATGGTCTTTAGCCTCATCGTACGTTTGGGGAACCCAATTCTTGTCAAGTTGGCCAAGAAAGACTTGATGGTCCATAGGGAAATGTGCTAGAGAACATACGGCCTGAATCGGGTGCGCGACGGCCATGTTGTTGTAGTACACTCGAGTGTTCGTCCAGTTGTTGGGGTGAAACTTGATGCGCTGACTTCGTCGGAGAGGAACGATAGGCCCAGCATCGGACTCAGCACTGACTGGAACTTCCGGTTCCGTGAACGGTACTGTGTCCGTGTCCGTGTTTGTGTCCGTGTCCCATGGTACCCGTGTCCGTGTCCGTGTCCGTGTCCGTGTCCGGAGTCCGCAGTACCATGATCTTCCCATAGATGTTTCTGGTGCATTTTGGCTCGACCAGGAACAGGATCAGTAGCATGGGACAGAAGGTTCAGTTGGCTCGGCAGGATCATTGGCGGCCCTATCGTTTTCAATGCCTAGCCGCTCAAGGATGACACGTAGGTTCCGCGTCCCGATCCGATGTGGTGGTTGATAGGTTACGTAGTTCATCCCAGTTTGGCTCGTCATAGAATCCTTTTGTCTCCACAAACTTGACATCACGAGATATGAGAACACTCCTTGTCTCCGGATCATAGCACTTATAGCCCTTTTGTGTTGTGGAGTAGCCGATAAACATGCTCTTAACACTCTTGGCATCGAGTTTGTCTCGTAGTTCACCTGGTCGCAACACATAACAAACACAACCAAACACCCTTAGATGATCAAATGTAGGTTTAGCCTTGTTTAATACCTCAAATGGGGATACGTCATTAAGGATCTTCGTTGGTGTGCGATTAATAAGGTAACAGGCCGCAAGGACAGCATCACCCCAAAAGCGCTTTGGAAACCCTTGTATGGAACATCATAGACCTTGCAACCTCCATGAGATGCCTATTCTTCCTCTCAGCCACTCCATTTTGTTGTGGTGTGTATGGGCAACTAGTTTGGTGAAGAATTCCATGTTTGGCTAGATGTTGTTTAAAGGCATGACTTGTGTACTCTCCACCATTATCTGATCTCAAAATTTTAATCTTTGCATGATAGTGGTTAGTAACATAATTTTGGAAATTAGTAAAGGCCTCAAGAACTCTATCCTTAGAAGGGAGTAAGGTCAACCAAGTATATTTCGATTTTTCATCAATAAAAATAACAAAATACTTTTGATTTTCTCTAGAAAGGCAAGGAGATGTCCAAACATCAGAATGGACTAAATCAAAACAGTTTTCATACATAGTAATAGATTTAGGAAAAACAGCTTTGCAATGTTTACCAAGAATACAAGCCTCACATTCATCATTTTTAAAAGAATATTAGGAAACATCAAGGTTAAGGCTCTAGTGTGAGGATTTCCTAATCTAGCATGAAGAATAGAGTCATTAGGTTTAACAACAACCGATTTAAAACAGGATGCAGAAGTAGAAGATAGATTCAAGTCCTCAAGCACATAGAGATCATCCTTAGAACCTCCTTGTCCAAGAACTTTACTTGTTTCAATATCCTGAAAATGAACCTTGTTAGGACTAAATATTGCATAACAATTCAAATCAGTGGTAGCTCTCTTAACGGATAGTAAATTTGATGTGAAAGTTGGCATATAAAAGGCCTTAGTTACTTTGTCAAACAATTTCAAATTTCCTACACCTTTAACCGGTACCTTCTCGCCATTAGCTATAACAACATTACCCTTTGCTGGTGTAATATCACTTATTAATCTAGAATCACTAATCATGTGATGAGATGCACCAGAATCAACAATAAGAGGTTTAGTCTTGTTTAGGGCGAGAAAAGATTTACCGGAGGCCTCCTTGAGGGCTTTGATGAGCGCATCAAGGTCGGACTTCCTCACCAGCTCGGAGGACGCCGTGAGTGCAGTAGCTTGTTGGGCTGGTTCGGTTGTTGTTTCTCCCACTACAGCGGCTTGATGGGCTCTTGATGGTCCTCCACGGTTTGGCCCTCCACGGCGAAGGTGTGGGTGAAGAATCCAGCAGCGGCTCTTGAAGTGACCCACTTTCTTACAATGTTCACATACTGGTGGATTCTTGTCGTCCGGTTTGTAGTATCCTCGGTTAGCCGATGCCATTTCCACCTTGTTGGCAGTTATTAACTCCCCTTTTCCTCCGAATAGCCCTATGGAACCATGTTCCTTTTGAATTTGGTTACATACGTCGTCTAGGCTAGGAAGCTTGTCAGATCGTAGGATATGCTTGATAAGGTCGTTGTAGGAGGGGTTCAACGTCAAGAGTAAGCCGAACACTTTATCTTGTTCACGCCTTTCGTTCAAGATGGCTGGATCTACGGTCGCCGGCCGGAGCATCTCTAGTTCAGCCCAAAGTGACCTAAACTTTCCAAAATGTTTAGTGAACTCCATGTCTTCTTGGTTGAGATTGTTGATGGCTCTCTTAATCTCGAAGATCCGGTTCACGTTAGTAACATTTCCAAAGACATTCTTAAGAGTGTCCCATAAGTCCTTTGCAGTTTCGCAATAGGAGTAAGCTTCAAGGATGGGGGCATCTAGGGAGTTTTGAATGATGGCTAGGACTCCTTGGTCTTCTTGAAACCACTTGTTCCTTTCATCTGCGACAAGATCCTTGTCGTCTTTGGTGGCCTCGCCACTTGGAGCCTCACTCGCTTCAACATGGGACCAAAGTCCTCGGCCGCATAGGGCTGTCTTCGTGGTTCTAGCCCACAGTAAGTAGTTCTCTCCCTTGAGAGTAACCGGAACAATCATAGTTTTGGTGTTTTCCATGATGAACTCGGTGGTTTAGGTGTTTACCCAACGGTTAAAAGAAATTTTGGGAACAAAGAGATTTGAAAGCACAAGATAGAGAGAATGCGGAAGATTGTGATGGAGATGAAGTCAAAGAACAGGAACAATCTGCTCTGATACCATGTAAGTTTTAAATTAGAGAGATTTGAGAGTAACTAAGAATAGAGATCGGATAGAGAAGGGAAGAGAGTAGGCGCATGGAGAGAATTGGAGAAAGAGATATTTTCTCTTCTTACTTCATTTAGAACATAGTTACAACCTTATTATAGCCATATACAAAAGAATATTCTCCTAAGATACTATACACAATTACAAATGGAGATAGTGACATCTCCTTAACTAAACATGTGATCTCCCTTTGACTCTCCACTTGCGCAACTCGTCCAACGGCTCACATGGGGAAGGTTCTCGAATTCTTATGACCGTTGGAGGCTCTTATTGATGGACCGGACTTGACATTCGTTGGTTGTACGGACGGCCCACTCCGTTGGTTGTACGGACGTCCGTACGACCGTACGGACGGTGATGTGCCATTTCATATACAATCACAACTCTTATAATTAGT
>NC_141882.1:31295178-31326977 GCF_030686135.1 Camelina sativa
GTTTCTAGGGTCAGAATGTGTGACAACCCAATGCATTTGACTAATTGTAAGAGTTCGGGATGAATTTGGAGTGTTTAGACAACACTTAAACCCGTTTTATCCCAAAATAGGCTTAAACCGAGAAAACAGGCTAAAACCAAGAGAAACATTGATTTGAAGCAATAATCAGCTATGTTACTCTTTCTAGGGTAAAAATATGCAACAATCCAATGCATTTGACTAATTATAAGGGGTTGGGTTGAATTTGGGGTGTTTAGACAACACTTAAACCCGTTTTATCCCAAAACAGGCTAAAACCGAGAAAACAGGCTAAAACCGAGAGAAAACATAGATTCGTATAAGTAAACAGATATGTTACTCTTTCTCGGTTAAAATATGTAACAATACAATGCATTTTACTAATTATAAGAGTTTGGGTTGAATTTGGAGTGTTTAGACTCCCCTTTTACCCATTTTTCCCAAAACAGGCTAAAACCGAGAAAACATTGATTTGAAGCAGTAAATTGCTTTGTTACTGTTTCTAGGGTTAGAATGTGTGACAACCCAATGCATTTGACTAATTGTAAGAGTTCGGGATGAATTCGGAGTGTTTAGACAACACTTAAACCCGTTTTATCCCAAAATAGGCTTAAACCGAGAAAACAGGCTAAAACGGAGAGAAACATTGATTATAGCAGTAAACAGCTATGTTACTCTTTCTGGGGAATATATGTAACAGTCCAATGCATTTGATTAATTATAAGGGTCTGGGTTTAATTTGGAGTGTTTAGACAACACTTAAACCCGTTTTATCCCTAAACAGGGTAAAACCGAGACAAAACATAGATTCGAAGCCGTAAACAGATATGTTACTCTTTCTAGGGTCAAAATATGTAACAATACAATGCATTTTACTAATTATAAGAGTTTGGGTTGAATTTGGAGTGTTTAGACTCCCCTTTTACCCATTTTTCCCAAAACAGGCTAAAACCGAGAAAACATTTATTTGAAGCAGTAAATTGCTTTGTTACTGTTTCTAGGGTCAGAATGTGTGACAACCCAATGCATTTGACTAATTGTAAGAGTTCGGGATGAATTCGGAGTGTTTAGACAACACTTAAACCCGTTTTATCCCAAAATAGGCTTAAACCGAGAAAACAGGCTAAAACGGAGGGAAACATTGATTATAACAGTAAACAGCTATGTTACTCTTTCTGGGGAAAATATGTAACAATCCAATGCATTTGATTAATTATAAGGGTCTGGGTTTAATTTGGAGTGTTTAGACAACACTTAAACCCGTTTTATCCCAAAACAGGCTAAAACCGAGACAAAACATAGATTCGAAGCCGTAAACAGATATGTTACTCTTTCTAGGGTCAAAATATGTAACAATACAATGCATTTTACTAATTATAAGAGTTTGGGTTGAATTTGGAGTGTTTAGACGTCACTTTTACCCATTTTTCCCAAAACAGGCTAGAACCGAGAAAACATTGATTCGAAGCAGTAAATTGCTTTATTACTGTTTCTAGGGTCAGAATGTGTGACAACCCAATGCATTTGACTAATTGTAAGAGTTCAGGATGAATTCGGAGTGTTTAGACAACACTTAAACCCGTTTTATCCCAAAATAGGCTTAAACCGAGAAAACAGGCTAAAACGGAGAGAAAAATTGATTATAGCTGTAAACAGCTATGTTACTCTTTCTGGGGGAAAATATGTAACAATCCAATGCATTTGACTAATTATAAGGGTTTGAGTTGAATTTGGAGTGTTTAGACAGCACTTAAACCCGTTTTATCCCAAAACAGGCTAAAACCGAGAGAAACATAGATTCGACCCGGTAAAAAGATATGTTACTCTTTCTAGTGTCAAAATATGTAACAATACAATGCATTTTACTAATTATAAGAGTTTGGGTTGAATTTGGAGTGTTTAGACGCCACTTTTACCCATTTTTTCCAAAACAGGCTAGAACCGAGAAAACATTGATTCGAAGCAGTAAATTGCTTTATTACTGTTTCTAGGGTCAGAATGTGTGACAACCCAATGCATTTGACTAATTGTAAGAGTTCAGGATGAATTCGGAGTGTTTAGACAACACTTAAACCCGTTTTATCCCAAAATAGGCTTAAACCGAGAAAACAGGCTAAACCGGAGAGAAACATTGATTATAGCAGTAAACAGCTATGTTACTCTTTCTGGGGAAAAATATGTAACAATCCAATGCATTTGACTAATTATAAGGGTTTGAGTTGAATTTGGAGTGTTTAGACAGCACTTAAACCCGTTTTATCCCAAAACAGGCTAAAACCGAGAGAAACATAGATTCGACCCGGTAAAAAGATATGTTACTCTTTCTAGTGTCAAAATATGTAACAATACAATGCATTTTACTAATTATAAGAGTTTGGGTTGAATTTGGAGTGTTTAGACGCCACTTTTACCCATTTTTTCCAAAACAGGCTAGAACCGAGAAAACATTGATTCGAAGCAGTAAATTGCTTTATTACTGTTTCTAGGGTCAGAATGTGTGACAACCCAATGCATTTGACTAATTGTAAGAGTTCAGGATGAATTCGGAGTGTTTAGACAACACTTAAACCCGTTTTATCCCAAAATAGGCTTAAACCGAGAAAACAGGCTAAACCGGAGAGAAACATTGATTATAGCAGTAAACAGCTATGTTACTCTTTCTGGGGAAAAATATGTAACAATCCAATGGATTTGACTAATTATAAGGGTTTGAGTTGAATTTGGAGTGTTTAGACAACACTTAAACCCGTTTTATCCCAAAACAGGCTAAAACCGAGAGAAACATAGATTCGAACCGGTAAACAGATATGTTACTCTTTCTAGTGTCAAAATATGTAACAATACAATGCATTTTACTAATTATAAGAGTTTGGGTTGAATTTGGAGTGTTTAGACGCCACTTTTACCCATTTTTCCCAAAACAGGCTAAAACCAAGAAAACATTGATTCGAAGCAGTAAATTGCTTTGTTACTGTTTCTAGGGTTAGAATGTGTGACAACCCAATGCATTTGACTAATTGTAAGAGTTCGGGATGAATTTGGAGTGTTTAGACAACACTTAAACCCGTTTTATCCCAAAATAGGCTTAAACCGAGAAAACAGGCTAAAACCAAGAGAAACATTGATTTGAAGCAATAATCAGCTATGTTACTCTTTCTAGGGTAAAAATATGCAACAATCCAATGCATTTGACTAATTATAAGGGGTTGGGTTGAATTTGGGGTGTTTAGACAACACTTAAACCCGTTTTATCCAAAACAGGCTAAAACCGAGAAAACAGGCTAAAACCGAGAGAAAACATAGATTCGTATAAGTAAACAGATATGTTACTCTTTCTCGGTTAAAATATGTAACAATACAATGCATTTTACTAATTATAAGAGTTTGGGTTGAATTTGGAGTGTTTAGACTCCCCTTTTACCCATTTTTCCCAAAACAGGCTAAAACCGAGAAAACATTGATTTGAAGCAGTAAATTGCTTTGTTACTGTTTCTAGGGTTAGAATGTGTGACAACCCAATGCATTTGACTAATTGTAAGAGTTCGGGATGAATTCGGAGTGTTTAGACAACACTTAAACCCGTTTTATCCCAAAATAGGCTTAAAACCGAGAAAACAGGCTAAAACGGAGAGAAACATTGATTATAGCAGTAAACAGCTATGTTACTCTTTCTGGGGAAAATATGTAACAATCCAATGCATTTGATTAATTATAAGGGTCTGGGTTTAATTTGGAGTGTTTAGACAACACTTAAACCCGTTTTATCCCAAAACAGGCTAAAACCGAGACAAAACATAGATTCGAAGCCGTAAACAGATATGTTACTCTTTCTAGGGTCAAAATATGTAACAATACAATGCATTTTACTAATTATAAGAGTTTGGGTTGAATTTGGAGTGTTTAGACGTCACTTTTACCCATTTTTCCCAAAACAGGCTAGAACCGAGAAAACATTGATTCGAAGCAGTAAATTGCTTTATTACTGTTTCTAGGGTCAGAATGTGTGACAACCCAATGCATTTGACTAATTGTAAGAGTTCAGGATGAATTCGGAGTGTTTAGACAACACTTAAACCCGTTTTATCCCAAAATAGGCTTAAACCGAGAAAACAGGCTAAAACGGAGAGAAAAATTGATTATAGCTGTAAACAGCTATGTTACTCTTTCTGGGGGAAAATATGTAACAATCCAATGCATTTGACTAATTATAAGGGTTTGAGTTGAATTTGGAGTGTTTAGACAGCACTTAAACCCGTTTTATCCCAAAACAGGCTAAAACCGAGAGAAACATAGATTCGACCCGGTAAAAAGATATGTTACTCTTTCTAGTGTCAAAATATGTAACAATACAATGCATTTTACTAATTATAAGAGTTTGGGTTGAATTTGGAGTGTTTAGACGCCACTTTTACCCATTTTTTCCAAAACAGGCTAGAACCGAGAAAACATTGATTCGAAGCAGTAAATTGCTTTATTACTGTTTCTAGGGTCAGAATGTGTGACAACCCAATGCATTTGACTAATTGTAAGAGTTCAGGATGAATTCGGAGTGTTTAGACAACACTTAAACCCGTTTTATCCCAAAATAGGCTTAAACCGAGAAAACAGGCTAAACCGGAGAGAAACATTGATTATAGCAGTAAACAGCTATGTTACTCTTTCTGGGGAAAAATATGTAACAATCCAATGCATTTGACTAATTATAAGGGTTTGAGTTGAATTTGGAGTGTTTAGACAGCACTTAAACCCGTTTTATCCCAAAACAGGCTAAAACCGAGAGAAACATAGATTCGACCCGGTAAAAAGATATGTTACTCTTTCTAGTGTCAAAATATGTAACAATACAATGCATTTTACTAATTATAAGAGTTTGGGTTGAATTTGGAGTGTTTAGACGCCACTTTTACCCATTTTTTCCAAAACAGGCTAGAACCGAGAAAACATTGATTCGAAGCAGTAAATTGCTTTATTACTGTTTCTAGGGTCAGAATGTGTGACAACCCAATGCATTTGACTAATTGTAAGAGTTCAGGATGAATTCGGAGTGTTTAGACAACACTTAAACCCGTTTTATCCCAAAATAGGCTTAAACCGAGAAAACAGGCTAAACCGGAGAGAAACATTGATTATAGCAGTAAACAGCTATGTTACTCTTTCTGGGGAAAAATATGTAACAATCCAATGGATTTGACTAATTATAAGGGTTTGAGTTGAATTTGGAGTGTTTAGACAACACTTAAACCCGTTTTATCCCAAAACAGGCTAAAACCGAGAGAAACATAGATTCGAACCGGTAAACAGATATGTTACTCTTTCTAGTGTCAAAATATGTAACAATACAATGCATTTTACTAATTATAAGAGTTTGGGTTGAATTTGGAGTGTTTAGACGCCACTTTTACCCATTTTTCCCAAAACAGGCTAAAACCAAGAAAACATTGATTCGAAGCAGTAAATTGCTTTATTACTGTTTCTAGGGTCAGAATGTGTGACAACCCAATGCATTTGACTAAATTTAAGAGTTCGGGATGAATTTGGAGTGTTTAGACAACACTTAAACCCGTTTTATCCCAAAATAGGCTTAAACCGAGAAAACAGGCTAAAACCAAGAGAAACATTGATTTGAAGCAATAAACAGCTATGTTACTCTTTCTAGGGTAAAAATATGCAACAATCCAATGCATTTGACTAATTATAAGGGGTTGGGTTGAATTTGGAGTGTTTAGACAACACTTAAACCCGTTTTATCCCAAAACAGGCTAAAACCGAGAAAACAGGCTAAAACCGAGAGAAAACATAGATTCGTATAAGTAAACAGATATGTTACTCTTTCTCGGTTAAAATATGTAACAATACAATGCATTTTACTAATTATAAGAGTTTGGGTTGAATTTGGAGTGGTTAGACACCACTTTTACCCATTTTTCCCAAAACAGGCTAAAACCGAGAAAACATTTATTTGAAGCAGTAAATTGCTTTATTACTGTTTCTAGAGTTTGAATGTGTGACAACCCAATGCATTTGACTAATTGTAAGAGTTCGGGATGAATTCGGAGTGTTTAGACAACACTTAAACCCGTTTTATCCCAAAATAGGCTTAAACCGAGAAAACAGGCTAAAACGGAGAGAAACATTGATTATAGCAGTAAACAGCTATGTTACTCTTTCTGGGGAAAATATGTAACAGTCCAATGCATTTGATTAATTATAAGGGTCTGGGTTTAATTTGGAGTGTTTAGACAACACTTAAACCCGTTTTATCCCAAAACAGGCTAAAACCGAGACAAAACATAGATTCGAAGCCGTAAACAGATATGTTACTCTTTCTAGGGTCAAAATATGTAACAATACAATGCATTTTACTAATTATAAGAGTTTGGGTTGAATTTGGAGTGTTTAGACGTCACTTTTACCCATTTTTCCCAAAACAGGCTAGAACCGAGAAAACATTGATTCGAAGCAGTAAATTGCTTTATTACTGTTTCTAGGGTCAGAATGTGTGACAACCCAATGCATTTGACTAATTGTAAGAGTTCAGGATGAATTCGGAGTGTTTAGACAACACTTAAACCCGTTTTATCCCAAAATAGGCTTAAACCGAGAAAACAGGCTAAAACGGAGAGAAAAATTGATTATAGCTGTAAACAGCTATGTTACTCTTTCTGGGGGAAAATATGTAACAATCCAATGCATTTGACTAATTATAAGGGTTTGAGTTGAATTTGGAGTGTTTAGACAGCACTTAAACCCGTTTTATCCCAAAACAGGCTAAAACCGAGAGAAACATAGATTCGACCTGGTAAAAAGATATGTTACTCTTTCTAGTGTCAAAATATGTAACAATACAATGCATTTTACTAATTATAAGAGTTTGGGTTGAATTTGGAGTGTTTAGACGCCACTTTTACCCATTTTTTCCAAAACAGGCTAGAACCGAGAAAACATTGATTCGAAGCAGTAAATTGCTTTATTACTGTTTCTAGGGTCAGAATGTGTGACAACCCAATGCATTTGACTAATTGTAAGAGTTCAGGATGAATTCGGAGTGTTTAGACAACACTTAAACCCGTTTTATCCCAAAATAGGCTTAAACCGAGAAAACAGGCTAAACCGGAGAGAAACATTGATTATAGCACTAAACAGCTATGTTACTCTTTCTGGGGAAAAATATGTAACAATCCAATGCATTTGACTAATTATAAGGGTTTGAGTTGAATTTGGAGTGTTTAGACAGCACTTAAACCCGTTTTATCCCAAAACAGGCTAAAACCGAGAGAAACATAGATTCGAACCGGTAAACAGATATGTTACTCTTTCTAGTGTCAAAATATGTAACAATACAATGCATTTTACTAATTATAAGAGTTTGGGTTGAATTTGGAGTGTTTAGACGCCACTTTTACCCATTTTTCCCAAAACAGGCTAAAACCAAGAAAACATTGATTCGAAGCAGTAAATTGCTTTATTACTGTTTCTAGGGTCAGAATGTGTGACAACCCAATGCATTTGACTAATTGTAAGAGTTCGGGATGAATTTGGAGTGTTTAGACAACACTTAAACCCGTTTTATCCCAAAATAGGCTTAAACCGAGAAAACAGGCTAAAACCAAGAGAAACATTGATTTGAAGCAATAATCAGCTATGTTACTCTTTCTAGGGTAAAAATATGCAACAATCCAATGCATTTGACTAATTATAAGGGGTTGGGTTGAATTTGGGGTGTTTAGACAACACTTAAACCCGTTTTATCCCAAAACAGGCTAAAACCGAGAAAACAGGCTAAAACCGAGAGAAAACATAGATTCGTATAAGTAAACAGATATGTTACTCTTTCTCGGTTAAAATATGTAACAATACAATGCATTTTACTAATTATAAGAGTTTGGGTTGAATTTGGAGTGTTTAGACTCCCCTTTTACCCATTTTTCCCAAAACAGGCTAAAACCGAGAAAACATTGATTTGAAGCAGTAAATTGCTTTGTTACTGTTTCTAGGGTTAGAATGTGTGACAACCCAATGCATTTGACTAATTGTAAGAGTTCGGGATGAATTCGGAGTGTTTAGACAACACTTAAACCCGTTTTATCCCAAAATAGGCTTAAACCGAGAAAACAGGCTAAAACGGAGAGAAACATTGATTATAGCAGTAAACAACTATGTTACTCTTTCTGGGGAATATATGTAACAGTCCAATGCATTTGATTAATTATAAGGGTCTGGGTTTAATTTGGAGTGTTTAGACAACACTTAAACCCGTTTTATCCCTAAACAGGGTAAAACCGAGACAAAACATAGATTCGAAGCCGTAAACAGATATGTTACTCTTTCTAGGGTCAAAATATGTAACAATACAATGCATTTTACTAATTATAAGAGTTTGGGTTGAATTTGGAGTGTTTAGACTCCCCTTTTACCCATTTTTCCCAAAACAGGCTAAAACCGAGAAAACATTTATTTGAAGCAGTAAATTGCTTTGTTACTGTTTCTAGGGTCAGAATGTGTGACAACCCAATGCATTTGACTAATTGTAAGAGTTCGGGATGAATTCGGAGTGTTTAGACAACACTTAAACCCGTTTTATCCCAAAATAGGCTTAAACCGAGAAAACAGGCTAAAACGGAGGGAAACATTGATTATAACAGTAAACAGCTATGTTACTCTTTCTGGGGAAAATATGTAACAATCCAATGCATTTGATTAATTATAAGGGTCTGGGTTTAATTTGGAGTGTTTAGACAACACTTAAACCCGTTTTATCCCAAAACAGGCTAAAACCGAGACAAAACATAGATTCGAAGCCGTAAACAGATATGTTACTCTTTCTAGGGTCAAAATATGTAACAATACAATGCATTTTACTAATTATAAGAGTTTGGGTTGAATTTGGAGTGTTTAGACGTCACTTTTACCCATTTTTCCCAAAACAGGCTAGAACCGAGAAAACATTGATTCGAAGCAGTAAATTGCTTTATTACTGTTTCTAGGGTCAGAATGTGTGACAACCCAATGCATTTGACTAATTGTAAGAGTTCAGGATGAATTCGGAGTGTTTAGACAACACTTAAACCCGTTTTATCCCAAAATAGGTTTAAACCGAGAAAACAGGCTAAAACGGAGAGAAAAATTGATTATAGCTGTAAACAGCTATGTTACTCTTTCTGGGGGAAAATATGTAACAATCCAATGCATTTGACTAATTATAAGGGTTTGAGTTGAATTTGGAGTGTTTAGACAGCACTTAAACCCGTTTTATCCCAAAACAGGCTAAAACCGAGAGAAACATAGATTCGACCCGGTAAAAAGATATGTTACTCTTTCTAGTGTCAAAATATGTAACAATACAATGCATTTTACTAATTATAAGAGTTTGGGTTGAATTTGGAGTGTTTAGACGCCACTTTTACCCATTTTTTCCAAAACAGGCTAGAACCGAGAAAACATTGATTCGAAGCAGTAAATTGCTTTATTACTGTTTCTAGGGTCAGAATGTGTGACAACCCAATGCATTTGACTAATTGTAAGAGTTCAGGATGAATTCGGAGTGTTTAGACAACACTTAAACCCGTTTTATCCCAAAATAGGCTTAAACCGAGAAAACAGGCTAAACCGGAGAGAAACATTGATTATAGCAGTAAACAGCTATGTTACTCTTTCTGGGGAAAAATATGTAACAATCCAATGCATTTGACTAATTATAAGGGTTTGAGTTGAATTTGGAGTGTTTAGACAGCACTTAAACCCGTTTTATCCCAAAACAGGCTAAAACCGAGAGAAACATAGATTCGACCCGGTAAAAAGATATGTTACTCTTTCTAGTGTCAAAATATGTAACAATACAATGCATTTTACTAATTATAAGAGTTTGGGTTGAATTTGGAGTGTTTAGACGCCACTTTTACCCATTTTTTCCAAAACAGGCTAGAACCGAGAAAACATTGATTCGAAGCAGTAAATTGCTTTATTACTGTTTCTAGGGTCAGAATGTGTGACAACCCAATGCATTTGACTAATTGTAAGAGTTCAGGATGAATTCGGAGTGTTTAGACAACACTTAAACCCGTTTTATCCCAAAATAGGCTTAAACCGAGAAAACAGGCTAAACCGGAGAGAAACATTGATTATAGCAGTAAACAGCTATGTTACTCTTTCTGGGGAAAAATATGTAACAATCCAATGGATTTGACTAATTATAAGGGTTTGAGTTGAATTTGGAGTGTTTAGACAACACTTAAACCCGTTTTATCCCAAAACAGGCTAAAACCGAGAGAAACATAGATTCGAACCGGTAAACAGATATGTTACTCTTTCTAGTGTCAAAATATGTAACAATACAATGCATTTTACTAATTATAAGAGTTTGGGTTGAATTTGGAGTGTTTAGACGCCACTTTTACCCATTTTTCCCAAAACAGGCTAAAACCAAGAAAACATTGATTCGAAGCAGTAAATTGCTTTATTACTGTTTCTAGGGTCAGAATGTGTGACAACCCAATGCATTTGACTAAATTTAAGAGTTCGGGATGAATTTGGAGTGTTTAGACAACACTTAAACCCGTTTTATCCCAAAATAGGCTTAAACCGAGAAAACAGGCTAAAACCAAGAGAAACATTGATTTGAAGCAATAAACAGCTATGTTACTCTTTCTAGGGTAAAAATATGCAACAATCCAATGCATTTGACTAATTATAAGGGGTTGGGTTGAATTTGGAGTGTTTAGACAACACTTAAACCCGTTTTATCCCAAAACAGGCTAAAACCGAGAAAACAGGCTAAAACCGAGAGAAAACATAGATTCGTATAAGTAAACAGATATGTTACTCTTTCTCGGTTAAAATATGTAACAATACAATGCATTTTACTAATTATAAGAGTTTGGGTTGAATTTGGAGTGGTTAGACACCACTTTTACCCATTTTTCCCAAAACAGGCTAAAACCGAGAAAACATTTATTTGAAGCAGTAAATTGCTTTATTACTGTTTCTAGAGTTTGAATGTGTGACAACCCAATGCATTTGACTAATTGTAAGAGTTCGGGATGAATTCGGAGTGTTTAGACAACACTTAAACCCGTTTTATCCCAAAATAGGCTTAAACCGAGAAAACAGGCTAAAACGGAGAGAAACATTGATTATAGCAGTAAACAGCTATGTTACTCTTTCTGGGGAAAATATGTAACAGTCCAATGCATTTGATTAATTATAAGGGTCTGGGTTTAATTTGGAGTGTTTAGACAACACTTAAACCCGTTTTATCCCAAAACAGGCTAAAACCGAGACAAAACATAGATTCGAAGCCGTAAACAGATATGTTACTCTTTCTAGGGTCAAAATATGTAACAATACAATGCATTTTACTAATTATAAGAGTTTGGGTTGAATTTGGAGTGTTTAGACGTCACTTTTACCCATTTTTCCCAAAACAGGCTAGAACCGAGAAAACATTGATTCGAAGCAGTAAATTGCTTTATTACTGTTTCTAGGGTCAGAATGTGTGACAACCCAATGCATTTGACTAATTGTAAGAGTTCAGGATGAATTCGGAGTGTTTAGACAACACTTAAACCCGTTTTATCCCAAAATAGGCTTAAACCGAGAAAACAGGCTAAAACGGAGAGAAAAATTGATTATAGCTGTAAACAGCTATGTTACTCTTTCTGGGGGAAAATATGTAACAATCCAATGCATTTGACTAATTATAAGGGTTTGAGTTGAATTTGGAGTGTTTAGACAGCACTTAAACCCGTTTTATCCCAAAACAGGCTAAAACCGAGAGAAACATAGATTCGACCCGGTAAAAAGATATGTTACTCTTTCTAGTGTCAAAATATGTAACAATACAATGCATTTTACTAATTATAAGAGTTTGGGTTGAATTTGGAGTGTTTAGACGCCACTTTTACCCATTTTTTCCAAAACAGGCTAGAACCGAGAAAACATTGATTCGAAGCAGTAAATTGCTTTATTACTGTTTCTAGGGTCAGAATGTGTGACAACCCAATGCATTTGACTAATTGTAAGAGTTCAGGATGAATTCGGAGTGTTTAGACAACACTTAAACCCGTTTTATCCCAAAATAGGCTTAAACCGAGAAAACAGGCTAAACCGGAGAGAAACATTGATTATAGCAGTAAACAGCTATGTTACTCTTTCTGGGGAAAAATATGTAACAATCCAATGGATTTGACTAATTATAAGGGTTTGAGTTGAATTTGGAGTGTTTAGACAACACTTAAACCCGTTTTATCCCAAAACAGGCTAAAACCGAGAGAAACATAGATTCGAACCGGTAAACAGATATGTTACTCTTTCTAGTGTCAAAATATGTAACAATACAATGCATTTTCCTAATTATAAGAGTTTGGGTTGAATTTGGAGTGTTTAGACGCCACTTTTACCCATTTTTTCCAAAACAGGCTAAAACCAAGAAAACATTGATTCGAAGCAGTAAATTGCTTTATTACTGTTTCTAGGGTCAGAATGTGTGACAACCCAATGCATTTGACTAATTGTAAGAGTTCAGGATGAATTCGGAGTGTTTAGACAACACTTAAACCCGTTTTATCCCAAAATAGGCTTAAACCGAGAAAACAGGCTAAACCGGAGAGAAACATTGATTATAGCAGTAAACAGCTATGTTACTCTTTCTGGGGAAAAATATGTAACAATCCAATGCATTTGACTAATTATAAGGGTTTGAGTTGAATTTGGAGTGTTTAGACAGCACTTAAACCCGTTTTATCCCAAAACAGGCTAAAACCGAGAGAAACATAGATTCGACCCGGTAAAAAGATATGTTACTCTTTCTAGTGTCAAAATATGTAACAATACAATGCATTTTACTAATTATAAGAGTTTGGGTTGAATTTGGAGTGTTTAGACGCCACTTTTACCCATTTTTTCCAAAACAGGCTAGAACCGAGAAAACATTGATTCGAAGCAGTAAATTGCTTTATTACTGTTTCTAGGGTCAGAATGTGTGACAACCCAATGCATTTGACTAATTGTAAGAGTTCAGGATGAATTCGGAGTGTTTAGACAACACTTAAACCCGTTTTATCCCAAAATAGGCTTAAACCGAGAAAACAGGCTAAACCGGAGAGAAACATTGATTATAGCAGTAAACAGCTATGTTACTCTTTCTGGGGAAAAATATGTAACAATCCAATGGATTTGACTAATTATAAGGGTTTGAGTTGAATTTGGAGTGTTTAGACAACACTTAAACCCGTTTTATCCCAAAACAGGCTAAAACCGAGAGAAACATAGATTCGAACCGGTAAACAGATATGTTACTCTTTCTAGTGTCAAAATATGTAACAATACAATGCATTTTACTAATTATAAGAGTTTGGGTTGAATTTGGAGTGTTTAGACGCCACTTTTACCCATTTTTCCCAAAACAGGCTAAAACCAAGAAAACATTGATTCGAAGCAGTAAATTGCTTTATTACTGTTTCTAGGGTCAGAATGTGTGACAACCCAATGCATTTGACTAAATTTAAGAGTTCGGGATGAATTTGGAGTGTTTAGACAACACTTAAACCCGTTTTATCCCAAAATAGGCTTAAACCGAGAAAACAGGCTAAAACCAAGAGAAACATTGATTTGAAGCAATAAACAGCTATGTTACTCTTTCTAGGGTAAAAATATGCAACAATCCAATGCATTTGACTAATTATAAGGGGTTGGGTTGAATTTGGAGTGTTTAGACAACACTTAAACCCGTTTTATCCCAAAACAGGCTAAAACCGAGAGAAACATAGATTCGACCCGGTAAAAAGATATGTTACTCTTTCTAGTGTCAAAATATGTAACAATACAATGCATTTTACTAATTATAAGAGTTTGGGTTGAATTTGGAGTGTTTAGACGCCACTTTTACCCATTTTTTCCAAAACAGGCTAGAACCGAGAAAACATTGATTCGAAGCAGTAAATTGCTTTATTACTGTTTCTAGGGTCAGAATGTGTGACAACCCAATGCATTTGACTAATTGTAAGAGTTCAGGATGAATTCGGAGTGTTTAGACAACACTTAAACCCGTTTTATCCCAAAATAGGCTTAAACCGAGAAAACAGGCTAAACCGGAGAGAAACATTGATTATAGCAGTAAACAGCTATGTTACTCTTTCTGGGGAAAAATATGTAACAATCCAATGGATTTGACTAATTATAAGGGTTTGAGTTGAATTTGGAGTGTTTAGACAACACTTAAACCCGTTTTATCCCAAAACAGGCTAAAACCGAGAGAAACATAGATTCGAACCGGTAAACAGATATGTTACTCTTTCTAGTGTCAAAATATGTAACAATACAATGCATTTTACTAATTATAAGAGTTTGGGTTGAATTTGGAGTGTTTAGACGCCACTTTTACCCATTTTTCCCAAAACAGGCTAAAACCAAGAAAACATTGATTCGAAGCAGTAAATTGCTTTATTACTGTTTCTAGGGTCAGAATGTGTGACAACCCAATGCATTTGACTAAATTTAAGAGTTCGGGATGAATTTGGAGTGTTTAGACAACACTTAAACCCGTTTTATCCCAAAATAGGCTTAAACCGAGAAAACAGGCTAAAACCAAGAGAAACATTGATTTGAAGCAATAAACAGCTATGTTACTCTTTCTAGGGTAAAAATATGCAACAATCCAATGCATTTGACTAATTATAAGGGGTTGGGTTGAATTTGGAGTGTTTAGACAACACTTAAACCCGTTTTATCCCAAAACAGGCTAAAACCGAGAAAACAGGCTAAAACCGAGAGAAAACATAGATTCGTATAAGTAAACAGATATGTTACTCTTTCTCGGTTAAAATATGTAACAATACAATGCATTTTACTAATTATAAGAGTTTGGGTTGAATTTGGAGTGTTTAGACTCCCCTTTTACCCATTTTTCCCAAAACAGGCTAAAACCGAGAAAACATTGATTTGAAGCAGTAAATTGCTTTGTTACTGTTTCTAGGGTTAGAATGTGTGACAACCCAATGCATTTGACTAATTGTAAGAGTTCGGGATGAATTCGGAGTGTTTAGACAACACTTAAACCCGTTTTATCCCAAAATAGGCTTAAACCGAGAAAACAGGCTAAAACGGAGAGAAAAATTGATTATAGCTGTAAACAGCTATGTTACTCTTTCAGGGGGAAAATATGTAACAATCCAATGCATTTGACTAATTATAAGGGTTTGAGTTGAATTTGGAGTGTTTAGACAGCACTTAAACCCGTTTTATCCCAAAACAGGCTAAAACCGAGAGAAACATAGATTCGAACCCGTAAAAAGATATGTTACTCTTTCTAGTGTCAAAATATGTAACAATACAATGCATTTTACTAATTATAAGAGTTTGGGTTGAATTTAGAGTGTTTAGACGCCACTTTTACCCATTTTTTCCAAAACAGGCTAGAACCGAGAAAACATTGATTCAAAGCAGTAAATTGCTTTATTACTGTTTCTAGGGTCAGAATGTGTGACAACCCAATGCATTTGACTAATTGTAAGAGTTCAGGATGAATTCGGAGTGTTTAGACAACACTTAAACCCGTTTTATCCCAAAATAGGCTTAAACCGAGAAAACAGGCTAAAACGGAGAGAAAAATTGATTATAGCTGTAAACAGCTATGTTACTCTTTCTGGGGGAAAATATGTAACAATCCAATGCATTTGACTAATTATAAGGGTTTGAGTTGAATTTGGAGTGTTTAGACAGCACTTAAACCCGTTTTATCCCAAAACAGGCTAAAACCGAGAGAAACATAGATTCGAACCGGTAAAAAGATATGTTACTCTTTCTAGTGTCAAAATATGTAACAATACAATGCATTTTACTAATTATAAGAGTTTGGGTTGAATTTGGAGTGTTTAGACGCCACTTTTACCCATTTTTTCCAAAACAGGCTAGAACCGAGAAAACATTGATTCGAAGCAGTAAATTGCTTTATTACTGTTTCTAGGGTCAGAATGTGTGACAACCCAATGCATTTGACTAATTGTAAGAGTTCAGGATGAATTCGGAGTGTTTAGACAACACTTAAACCCGTTTTATCCCAAAATAGGCTTAAACCGAGAAAACAGGCTAAAACGGAGAGAAAAATTGATTACAGCTGTAAACAGCTATGTTACTCTTTCTGGGGGAAAATATGTAACAATCCAATGCATTTGACTAATTATAAGGGTTTGAGTTGAATTTGGAGTGTTTAGACAGCACTTAAACCCGTTTTATCCCAAAACAGGCTAAAACCGAGAGAAACATAGATTCGACCCGGTAAAAAGATATGTTACTCTTTCTAGTGTCAAAATATGTAACAATACAATGCATTTTACTAATTATAAGAGTTTGGGTTGAATTTGGAGTGTTTAGACGCCACTTTTACCCATTTTTTCCAAAACAGGCTAGAACCGAGAAAACATTGATTCGAAGCAGTAAATTGCTTTATTACTGTTTCTAGGGTCAGAATGTGTGACAACCCAATGCATTTGACTAATTGTAAGAGTTCAGGATGAATTCGGAGTGTTTAGACAACACTTAAACCCGTTTTATCCCAAAATAGGCTTAAACCGAGAAAACAGGCTAAAACGGAGAGAAAAATTGATTATAGCTGTAAACAGCTATGTTACTCTTTCTGGGGGAAAATATGTAACAATCCAATGCATTTGACTAATTATAAGGGTTTGAGTTGAATTTGGAGTGTTTAGACAGCACTTAAACCCGTTTTATCCCAAAACAGGCTAAAACCGAGAGAAACATAGATTCGACCCGGTAAAAAGATATGTTACTCTTTCTAGTGTCAAAATATGTAACAATACAATGCATTTTACTAATTATAAGAGTTTGGGTTGAATTTGGAGTGTTTAGACGCCACTTTTACCCATTTTTTCCAAAACAGGCTAGAACCGAGAAAACATTGATTCGAAGCAGTAAATTGCTTTATTACTGTTTCTAGGGTCAGAATGTGTGACAACCCAATGCATTTGACTAATTGTAAGAGTTCAGGATGAATTCGGAGTGTTTAGACAACACTTAAACCCGTTTTATCCCAAAATAGGCTTAAACCGAGAAAACAGGCTAAACCGGAGAGAAACATTGATTATAGCAGTAAACAGCTATGTTACTCTTTCTGGGGAAAAATATGTAACAATCCAATGGATTTGACTAATTATAAGGGTTTGAGTTGAATTTGGAGTGTTTAGACAACACTTAAACCCGTTTTATCCCAAAACAGGCTAAAACCGAGAGAAACATAGATTCGAACCGGTAAAAAGATATGTTACTCTTTGTAGTGTCAAAATATGTAACAATACAATGCATTTTACTAATTATAAGAGTTTGGGTTGAATTTGGAGTGTTTAGACGCCACTTTTACCCATTTTTTCCAAAACAGGCTAGAACCGAGAAAACATTGATTCGAAGCAGTAAATTGCTTTATTACTGTTTCTAGGGTCAGAATGTGTGACAACCCAATGCATTTGACTAATTGTAAGAGTTCAGGATGAATTCGGAGTGTTTAGACAACACTTAAACCCGTTTTATCCCAAAATAGGCTTAAACCGAGAAAACAGGCTAAAACGGAGAGAAAAATTGATTATAGCTGTAAACAGCTATGTTACTCTTTCTGGGGGAAAATATGTAACAATCCAATGCATTTGACTAATTATAAGGGTTTGAGTTGAATTTGGAGTGTTTAGACAGCACTTAAACCCGTTTTATCCCAAAACAGGCTAAAACCGAGAGAAACATAGATTCGACCCGGTAAAAAGATATGTTACTCTTTCTAGTGTCAAAATATGTAACAATACAATGCATTTTACTAATTATAAGAGTTTGGGTTGAATTTGGAGTGTTTAGACGCCACTTTTACCCATTTTTTCCAAAACAGGCTAGAACCGAGAAAACATTGATTCGAAGCAGTAAATTGCTTTATTACTGTTTCTAGGGTCAGAATGTGTGACAACCCAATGCATTTGACTAATTGTAAGAGTTCAGGATGAATTCGGAGTGTTTAGACAACACTTAAACCCGTTTTATCCCAAAATAGGCTTAAACCGAGAAAACAGGCTAAACCGGAGAGAAACATTGATTATAGCAGTAAACAGCTATGTTACTCTTTCTGGGGAAAAATATGTAACAATCCAATGGATTTGACTAATTATAAGGGTTTGAGTTGAATTTGGAGTGTTTAGACAACACTTAAACCCGTTTTATCCCAAAACAGGCTAAAACCGAGAGAAACATAGATTCGAACCGGTAAAAAGATATGTTACTCTTTGTAGTGTCAAAATATGTAACAATACAATGCATTTTACTAATTATAAGAGTTTGGGTTGAATTTGGAGTGTTTAGACGCCACTTTTACCCATTTTTTCCAAAACAGGCTAAAACCAAGAAAACATTGATTCGAAGCAGTAAATTGCTTTATTACTGTTTCTAGGGTCAGAATGTGTGTTGGGATTTCAAGAGAGAGAGCTCTTGACAAAGGAGAGACAACTCCCAAGGATTGAATCTTCTTATACCCACAACAAACTAACTCATTCTCAAGGGGGAAGGAGAGGTCATCAACTTGTGATGAACTCCCCACAAACAACCTAAATAGACCCCAAATACTAGATAGTAAATCGGATCTATGAAGGAGCAAACAGCCTAGTTTGAGACTAATCCTTGTTAAAGTATCACAACACTTAAGAGTTTGTGTACTTAGGTAGAAAGGATTTAGAATCAGTAAGCTAGGGAATAACAAGTAAATAAAGAAGAGTTTAGGTGAGATTTGAGAAGAGAATAGGCTGCCTTAAGGGCAGCCCCTAAACCGCTAACCCTAAACACTCTACATTTGTGATATGAACAAGAACACCATGTAGAGAGGAAAATCGGATTTCTCTTCTATTGAATAATGTTGTGTTGTTTTTTGTTGTTGTTGTTACATATGAGAGTGTATACAAAGCTTAATATAGAGATACAAATGCCATATGACCGTTGGAGAGAAGAAGAGAGTGATGAAAGTGACATTCTCGATTTGGTGTTGGTGAGAGTGACCTTTCCTTCCTTCACCAACCAAGGGCACATGTGATCTTCCCATAAGCCTCTCTCTCTTGTAGGGCCTCGCTTTCCTCCTCTCAAACTCGGCCTCTCTATCTACTGGACCGAGCGCAGGCCTAAGGGCCGAGACCGTACGGACGGGCCTTCTCTTCATTGTACGGACGGGCCTTCTCTTCATCGTACGGACGGGCCTGTACGGACGGGCCTGTACGGACGGGCCTGTACGGACGGGCCTTCTCTTCAATGTGTTCACGGCCTAACTGGCCGCTCACCGGACATGGGTCCGTTCACGGACACGGTACATGGTACCGGACACGGTACATGGTCGCTCACGGACACGGACATGGCCTTACCGGCCTTTACATGGCCTTTCCGGCCTTTCTTCTCTTCTTCCAAGGCTCGGCCTTACCGGCCTCTCCTCTCTCCTCCTTGGTACATTCTAATACTCCCCCGCACGCTTGATCGGTGGGACACCATGGGGACCAAAGATCAAGGGTGGAGTAGTGTAGTCTACCTCATTAAAAACCTCAACAAAGAAAACCTCTTGGGATAAAACTTTGTTAAAGGGAAAAAGAGTATAGCCTCCACTATCCATGATGTCCCTTGACCTTGGTTTAAAAAGAACCAGCTCTCTTCTCTTCATTATTTGAACCGCTACTTCTCCTTAGCCCACCTTGCCTTTGGCACCTTCCTTATGATCTCCATCCTTGCACCTTTAGAATTTCTTTGAGGCTCTCATAGTCTCCTTTACCCTTTAAACAAGTGATAAAGAAGAAAAGTGTAAGTGTATGCTATGAGGAATATCAAAGACAATTTCTATAAGTGTGACAATTTAAGAAAAATCATATGGAAGTGTAAAGACTAGCAATGGAACTAAAAATAATTAGGAATTTAAAGAGAGTAGGGTTTAGAGCACAGCCTTTTGGTGTTTTTATGAATAGGAGGGAGAGAGTGTTGATCATTGTTGCGGTTTTGACCTCTCTTCTTGAGACCGCTACTGACTGATATATGCCCACTGAATCGGGCATAACTTTTGATCGGCTACTCGGAATGGTATGATTTCACTTCCACTGGCAAGATAACTCTGTGGTCTAGAACTTTGGTGAAGAACGCGGAAGCTGAATCGAAGTGGAAGGGTTTCGTCCGAGTCGATCTTTGAGACGTCTCGGCAGAGATTTGCTTGTTGCCGAGAACAGAGAATGTGAGGGGCGGTGAGTATAATGTCTATCTCCCCCGTACCCTTGACTTGATGATGAGCTGACATCTCATCATTTTCCTTGAAACCTTGTGCTTGACCTTCCTCAAAGTCTGGTGCACATCCGATCAACTACTTGGCGCTAACACACATGCTCTTGGGCTGATTCATCACCTTCCACCAGCTTAACAAAGACTTGGTGGCCCTTGGTTCTAACTCCAGGCATTGTGCTGCGCCTTCTCATGGCTTCTTTGTAGCCTTCAACCTCGCCATTTCTTCTTGAGATAGCAAGTGAGCTCCACACAATCTTCAAGGTTGAAACTGAAACCAAATTCAATGGAACAGATTCTAAACAAGAGATTGTTAGAGATTAGAGTATAGAGTGTAGAGTGTAGAGTGTAAATGGAGAATAGAGAATAAGTAACCAAGAGTATAAGAGAGTATGGGGGGTAGTATAAGATGAGTGTAGAGTAGAATTGGGCTCAAGAGTTCCAATGGACAGAGTTATACTCTGTTTTCTTGAGTTTGAGACATCTTTGACAGCCAAGAACAACCAACAAGACAATCTCTTTTGGTGTTTTAATGGCTGAAACACATGGATCGTTTGGAAAATTAATTTCTCCAACGGTTTAGACAAATTTCATGGTAGAATCACTTAAACAAAGTGTTCTCCAAGATCTTAAGGCTTTAGATCCACGAAAATAACATATAGGAGATGTTTTTCGTGGTCCCAAGCAAAGAAGAAACAAAAGGCCTTTGGAACACCCTATTGTCCATCGGTTAAAAGAATGCATCCTTGGACCAGCTTTAATCTATTTGACCAAGCATACCATATATGCGAAAAACAAGATCTCTCTCTTCCTCAAGCGTGAATCTGGACACACCATATGACCAGAAACAAAGCTTTCTCAACCTTGAGATGAAGAAGAAGCGATTTAGCATCTAAAGCAAAATCCAAAGAGGATCCTGTGGCACATATAAGCACACAAGAACCGTGAATCCTCACCCTGAACAACATAATTTGTTCATCGGTTCATCACTTCCCCATTTAGACAAAACTATTACCAAATCGGTAAAGCATAAGGATGAGGCTTTTAAACTCGATTTCTCTTCACTCACTTGGTCTACAAATTCTAACAAGATAAGAGACCAAGCTTACTCAACATTGAGCTGTAAGAGAATCGTTTTTAACAACAAAAGCAAAGTTAAAGCTTTAAAGAACTAAGCTAAGCGAATTAACACCTAAGCTAAGTTTAAAACTTTAACTAAGCTATCTCCTAAGAGATTTAACTTGAGAACGAGTTTGAATCACCAAGAACAGATCCTGCTCTGATACCATGTTGGGATTTCAAGAGAGAGAGCTCTTGACAAAGGAGAGACAACTCCCAAGGATTGAATCTTCTTATACCCACAACAAACTAACTCATTCTCAAGGGGGAAGGAGAGGTCATCAACTTGTGATGAACTCCCCACAAACAACCTAAATAGACCCCAAATACTAGATAGTAAATCGGATCTATGAAGGAGCAAACAGCCTAGTTTGAGACTAATCCTTGTTAAAGTATCACAACACTTAAGAGTTTGTGTACTTAGGTAGAAAGGATTTAGAATCAGTAAGCTAGGGAATAACAAGTAAATAAAGAAGAGTTTAGGTGAGATTTGAGAAGAGAATAGGCTGCCTTAAGGGCAGCCCCTAAACCGCTAACCCTAAACACTCTACATTTGTGATATGAACAAGAACACCATGTAGAGAGGAAAATCGGATTTCTCTTCTATTGAATAATGTTGTGTTGTTTTTTGTTGTTGTTGTTACATATGAGAGTGTATACAAAGCTTAATATAGAGATACAAATGCCATATGACCGTTGGAGAGAAGAAGAGAGTGATGAAAGTGACATTCTCGATTTGGTGTTGGTGAGAGTGACCTTTCCTTCCTTCACCAACCAAGGGCACATGTGATCTTCCCATAAGCCTCTCTCTCTTGTAGGGCCTCGCTTTCCTCCTCTCAAACTCGGCCTCTCTATCTACTGGACCGAGCGCAGGCCTAAGGGCCGAGACCGTACGGACGGGCCTTCTCTTCATTGTACGGACGGGCCTTCTCTTCATCGTACGGACGGGCCTGTACGGACGGGCCTTCTCTTCAATGTGTTCACGGCCTAACTGGCCGCTCACCGGACATGGGTCCGTTCACGGACACGGTACATGGTACCGGACACGGTACATGGTCGCTCACGGACACGGACATGGCCTTACCGGCCTTTACATGGCCTTTCCGGCCTTTCTTCTCTTCTTCCAAGGCTCGGCCTTACCGGCCTCTCCTCTCTCCTCCTTGGTACATTCTAATAATGTGTGACAACCCAATGCATTTGACTAATTGTAAGAGTTCAGGATGAATTCGGAGTGTTTAGACAACACTTAAACCCGTTTTATCCCAAAATAGGCTTAAACCGAGAAAACAGGCTAAACCGGAGAGAAACATTGATTATAGCAGTAAACAGCTATGTTACTCTTTCTGGGGAAAAATATGTAACAATCCAATGGATTTGACTAATTATAAGGGTTTGAGTTGAATTTGGAGTGTTTAGACAACACTTAAACCCGTTTTATCCCAAAACAGGCTAAAACCGAGAGAAACATAGATTCGAACCGGTAAACAGATATGTTACTCTTTCTAGTGTCAAAATATGTAACAATACAATGCATTTACTAATTATAAGAGTTTGGGTTGAATTTGGAGTGTTTAGACGCCACTTTTACCCATTTTTCCCAAAACAGGCTAAAACCAAGAAAACATTGATTCGAAGCAGTAAATTGCTTTATTACTGTTTCTAGGGTCAGAATGTGTGACAACCCAATGCATTTGACTAATTGTAAGAGTTCGGGATGAATTTGGAGTGTTTAGACAACACTTAAACCCGTTTTATCCCAAAATAGGCTTAAACCGAGAAAACAGGCTAAAACCAAGATAAACATTGATTTGAAGCAATAAACAGCTATGTTACTCTTTCTAGGGTAAAAATATGCAACAATCCAATGCATTTGACTAATTATAAGGGGTTGGGTTGAATTTGGAGTGTTTAGACAACACTTAAACCCGTTTTATCCCAAAACAGGCTAAAACCGAGAAAACAGGCTAAAACCGAGAGAAAACATAGATTCGTATAAGTAAACAGATATGTTACTCTTTCTCGGTTAAAATATGTAACAATACAATGCATTTTACTAATGATAAGAGTTTGGGTTGAATTTGGAGTGTTTAGACTCCCCTTTTACCCATTTTTCCCAAAACAGGCTAAAACCGAGAAAACATTGATTTGAAGCAGTAAATTGCTTTGTTACTGATTCTAGGGTTAGAATGTGTGACAACCCAATGCATTTGACTAATTGTAAGAGTTCGGGATGAATTCGGAGTGTTTAGACAACACTTAAACCCGTTTTATCCCAAAATAGGCTTAAACCGAGAAAACAGGCTAAAACGGAGAGAAACATTGATTATAGCAGTAAACAGCTATGTTACTCTTTCTGGGGAATATATGTAACAGTCCAATGCATTTGATTAATTATAAGGGTCTGGGTTTAATTTGGAGTGTTTAGACAACACTTAAACCCGTTTTATCCCTAAACAGGGTAAAACCGAGACAAAACATAGATTCGAAGCCGTAAACAGATATGTTACTCTTTCTAGGGTCAAAATATGTAACAATACAATGCATTTTACTAATTATAAGAGTTTGGGTTGAATTTGGAGTGTTTAGACTCCCCTTTTACCCATTTTTCCCAAAACAGGCTAAAACCGAGAAAACATTTATTTGAAGCAGTAAATTGCTTTGTTACTGTTTCTAGGGTCAGAATGTGTGACAACCCAATGCATTTGACTAATTGTAAGAGTTCGGGATGAATTCGGAGTGTTTAGACAACACTTAAACCCGTTTTATCCCAAAATAGGCTTAAACCGAGAAAACAGGCTAAAACGGAGGGAAACATTGATTATAACAGTAAACAGCTATGTTACTCTTTCTGGGGAAAATATGTAACAATCCAATGCATTTGATTAATTGTAAGGGTCTGGGTTTAATTTGGAGTGTTTAGACAACACTTAAACCCGTTTTATCCCAAAACAGGCTAAAACCGAGACAAAACATAGATTCGAAGCCGTAAACAGATATGTTACTCTTTCTAGGGTCAAAATATGTAACAATACAATGCATTTTACTAATTATAAGAGTTTGGGTTGAATTTGGAGTGTTTAGACGTCACTTTTACCCATTTTACCCAAAACAGGCTAGAACCAAGAAAACATTGATTCGAAGCAGTAAATTGCTTTATTACTGTTTCTAGGGTCAGAATGTGTGACAACCAATTGCATTTGACTAATTGTAAGAGTTCGGGATGAATTTGGAGTGTTTAGACAACACTTAAACCCGTTTTATCCCAAAATAGGCTTAAACCGAGAAAACAGGCTAAAACCAAGAGAAACATTGATTTGAAGCAATAAACAGCTATGTTACTCTTTCTAGGGTAAAAATATGCAACAATCCAATGCATTTGACTAATTATAAGGGGTTGGGTTGAATTTGGAGTGTTTAGACAACACTTAAACCCGTTTTATCCCAAAAAAGGCTAAAACCGAGAAAACAGGCTAAAACCGAGAGAAAACATAGATTCGTATAAGTAAACAGATATGTTACTCTTTCTAGGGTCAAAATATGTAACAATACAATGCATTTTACTAATTATAAGAGTTTGGGTTGAATTTGGAGTGTTTAGACTCCCCTTTTACCCATTTTTCCCAAAACAGGCTAAAACCGAGAAAACATTTATTTGAAGCAGTAAATTGCTTTATTACTGTTTTTAGAGTTAGAATGTGTGACAACCCAATGCATTTGACTAATTGTAAGAGTTCGGGATGAATTCGGAGTGTTTAGACAACACTTAAACCCGTTTTATCCCAAAATAGGCTTAAACCGAGAAAACAGGCTAAAACGGAGAGAAACATTGATTATAGCAGTAAACAGCTATGTTACTCTTTCTGGGGAAAATATGTAACAGTCCAATGCATTTGATTAATTATAAGGGTCTGAGTTTAATTTGGAGTGTTTAGACAACACTTAAACCCGTTTTATCCCAAAACAGGCTAAAACCGAGACAAAACATAGATTCGAAGCCGTAAACAGATATGTTACTCTTTCTAGGGTCAAAATATGTAACAATACAATGCATTTTACTAATTATAAGAGTTTGGGTTGAATTTGGAGTGTTTAGACGTCACTTTTACCCATTTTTCCCAAAACAGGCTAGAACCGAGAAAACATTGATTCGAAGCAGTAAATTGCTTTATTACTGTTTCTAGGGTCAGAATGTGTGACAACCCAATGCATTTGACTAATTGTAAGAGTTCAGGATGAATTCGGAGTGTTTAGACAACACTTAAACCCGTTTTATCCCAAAATAGGCTTAAACTGAGAAAACAGGCTAAAACGGAGAGAAAAATTGATTATAGCTGTAAACAGCTATGTTACTCTTTCTGGGGGAAAATATGTAACAATCCAATGCATTTGACTAATTATAAGGGTTTGAGTTGAATTTGGAGTGTTTAGACAGCACTTAAACCCGTTTTATCCCAAAACAGGCTAAAACCGAGAGAAACATAGATTCGAACCGGTAAAAAGATATGTTACTCTTTCTAGTGTCAAAATATGTAACAATACAATGCATTTTACTAATTATAAGAGTTTGGGTTGAATTTGGAGTGTTTAGTATTGATCAAGAGAATAAGCCTAAGGCAGCCATGGCCGTCCGTACAATTATGGGGCCGTCCGTACAACCAAGCAATAAGGCCGAGTCATGTAAGTGTGTAAAGACAATGAGGAGGCCTGCTCTCCTTAGGCCCATGAGAAGGATCTAGAATGTCGCTTGTAGCCGTTAGAGAGGAGGAACAAGTGGAGTCACGGGTTATGTTGTGTTTAAGGAGACTAGGACGGGTCACTATCACCGTTGGGATTAGTTCTATCTCTCTCCTTGTCCCTATCACTTATACGATCGGTTGGTAGAGGGTGTAGCCCTAATTTTCCCTTGATATATATAGACTTTAGCCTACATTGTAATATGTATTCTTATGGAACAATAACCTAATCTTTTCTTCTTCCTCATTCTCTTTGTCTACCGATATCTCTCATCAATCTCTTGATTCTCTTCTTTATTCTACAAAGTCTTACATGGTATCAGAGCAAGTTCTTCGATTCTCTACAGTCTAATCTCATTCTCCTACTCATTTCTACACTCTAGTCTCCTTATCTTCGTTTCTTCTTACTCGCATCCCATTTATTCTCCGGGTAAAAGCTTTACCCATCGGTCCATAGAAATCCGACCATGGAAAACGCCAAGCCCATTGTTTCACCGGTTGTCCTAAAGGGGACAAACTACTTGCTGTGGACAAGAACCACAAGAACCGCCCTTGGAGGTCGTGGCCTTTGGAGTCATGTCGAGTCCGACTATGTCCCAAAGAAAAACCCCAAAGGAGAGGACGCTTCCGAGGCGGAAGCGGAGGAAGAGAGCGAGAGGAAGGCCAAATGGTTCCAAGAAGACCAAGTTGTCCTATCTGTTCTCCAAAACTCTCTGGACACGCCTATCCTTGAGGCCTACTCATATTGCGAGACGGCCAAGGAACTGTGGGAAACACTTAAAGGCGTGTATGGTAATGTCTCTAACATGACTAGAGTCTTTGAGGTCAAGAAGGCCATAAATGATCTTAACCAAGATGATGTGGAGTTCACTAAGCATCTTGGTAAGTTCCGTGCACTATGGTCCGAGCTTGACATGTTGCGGCCAAGTACACTTGAGGCAAGTGTGCTAAACGAAAGAAAGGAGCAAGACAAAGTCTTCGGACTCCTACTTACCTTGAACCCGTCCTTCAACGACCTCTTGAAGCACATCCTAAGGGCAGAGAAGCTCCCCTCCTTTGAGGATATTTGCTCCCAAATTCAGAAAGAGCAAGGATCCCTTGATTTGTTTAGCGGTAAGGGGGAGCTTGCTTCGGCCAACAAAGGAATGTACAAGCAAGAGGAGAGGAAGTTGTTGGTGTGCGACCACTGCAAGAAGCGGGGTCATCTGAAAGACAAGTGCTGGGTTCTCCATCCTCATCTCAAGCCGGCCAAGTTCAAAGCCAACCTCTCAAAGGAAGCGGTTAGCGATAAAGGAGCCGGATCATCAAAGCAGGGAGATGAGGTGGCCATGACCGCAGCCTACGGAGATGTGGTGAGGAAGTCAGACCTTGAGGCTCTCATCCGCTCCATTGCTTCACTCAAGGAGTCTGGTATCTCTTTCTTTACTTCTAGGCCTAGCAAATCGCTTGTTATTGACTCGGGAGCCTCACATCATATGATTAGTAACCCTAGTTTAATTGACAACATAAAACCGGCCTTAGGAAATGTTGTTATTGCAAATGGAGAACAAATACCAGTAAAGGGAATAGGGGACTTGAAACTATTTGATAAAACCTCAAAAGCTTTCTTTATGCCTACCTTTACCTCCAATTTACTATCGGTTAAGAGGGCCACAAATGATTTGAATTGTTATGCAATCTTTGGTCCTAACAATGTTTATTTTCAGGATATTGAGACTGGAAAGGTTCTTGGAGAAGGGCAAGGGAGTGGAGATCTCTATGTCCTAGAGAAAACCGATCCAAATTTATCCTCTACTAAGTCTTGTTTTGTTGTTGATTCGAATATGGTGTGGCATGCTAGGCTCGGCCACCCACATTCACGTGCTTTAGGGTTGATGTTTCCTAATATTTCTTTTGATAATTCTACTTGTGAACCTTGTATTCTTGGAAAACATTGCAAGTCTATCTTTCCTAAGTCAACTACTATTTATGAGAATTGTTTTGATTTGGTTCACTCAGATGTTTGGACATCACCATGCCTATCTAGAGATAATAACAAGTATTTTGTGACTTTTATTGATGAAAAATCAAAATACACTTGGATTACCTTGTTGCCATCTAAAGATAGAGTATTTGATGCCTTTATCAATTTTCAAAATTATGTGACTAATCACTTCAATGCTAAACTTAAGGTACTTAGGTCTGATAATGGGGGGGAATACACAAGTTGCAAGTTCAAAGAACATCTCTCCAAGCATGGCATTCTCCATCAAACTAGTTGTCCCTACACGCCACAACAAAATGGTGTGGCCGAGAGGAAGAACCGGCACCTCATGGAAGTGGCGCGGGCAATCATGTTCCATTCGAGTGTTCCTAAACGATATTGGGGTGATGCCGTGATGACTGCATGCTACCTAATCAACCGAACACCAACTAGAGTTCTTCATGACTTATCTCCATTTGAAGTACTAAACAAATTTAAACCATCTCTTGATCACTTACGAGTTTTCGGCTGTGTTTGTTTTGTGTTAGTACCAGGAGAACAAAGGAGTAAGCTGGATGCCAAAAGTACAAAGTGTATGTTCATTGGCTACTCCACCACACAAAAGGGGTACAAATGTTATGATCCGGCCACAAGTCGACTATATGTCTCTCGAGACGTCCGGTTTCTAGAACATGTGGGCTACCATGACAAGAGGGATTGGAACAGCCTTAAAGATCTCTCTCACTCACCTAATGACCGAGCTTCGAGTCTACGGTTCCTTCTTGATCACCTTGGCAACCCATCTCCACCAACGGGTGCCGTGCGGCCAACACTAAGTCAAATTTCTACCGATGGTGGGTCTGACCAAGGAGATGCAAATGACAATGGTTCAGCCCAAGATGGTGAATCTCTCGGGTCTGGCCTACCCATAACCGGTGTTCCCGTCCCTGGCCCTACAACGGACACGCATGCTCCGGCGGCGGCCTCTACCGAGGAAAACACGGAGACGGCCCCTACGGACGGTACGTCCACCGTGTTGCCTAGCGTGGATCCACTTCCGGCACCAGTCCTGCGTCGGAGCACCAGACCTCGATCAGATCCCTCCACTTGGAAGAACAAGCGTGTCTATTACAACAGCCAAGCTGTCGCTCATCCCATTCAGTCCGTTTGTTCCCTTGAGCTGTTACCTGCTGATCACCAAGCTTTCTTCGGCCAAGTGGACGCCAATTGGATCCCGCAGACATATGATGAAGCTAAGGAACATCAAGTTTGGTTAGATGCGGTCAAGAATGAAACTGGCGCCATGATCCGGAATCATACGTGGGACGAATCGGATCTTCCTCAAGGCAAGCGGGCAGTTAGCTCCAAATGGGTGTTTACCATAAAGTATTTGAGCAATGGTGACATTGAACGGCATAAAGCCAGGTTAGTGGCCCGTGGCTTCACCCAAACCTATGGCGCGGACTACACGGACACCTTTGCACCCGTGGCCAAGCTCCATACGGTTCGGGTTGTGCTGTCTCTTGCTGTCAACCTCTCATGGGACTTATGGCAGATGGATGTGAAGAACGCCTTCCTTCAAGGTGAACTTGATGAAGAAGTGTACATGACGCCTCCTCCCGGCCTTGAAGACATGGTTACACCCGGAAAAGTCTTGAGGCTACGTAAGGCCATCTATGGCCTTAAGCAGTCCCCACGAGCGTGGTACCACAAACTAAGCTCCACTCTCAAGACTGATGGTTTTACGCGATCGGAGGCTGATCATACTCTCTTCACGCGTCGCACCTCTATTGGTTGGGTGGTGGTGCTCATATACGTCGACGACATCATCGTGACTGGTGATGATAAGGCGGCCATTCAGGACACCAAGGACTCTCTCAAGTCGGTATTTGACATCAAGGACCTTGGGGAACTCAAATACTTTCTTGGTATTGAGATTTGTCGCTCACCGGAAGGACTCTTCCTCTCACAACGCAAGTTTACTCTTGACTTGTTAGAGGAGACTGGCAAGCTTGGTGTGTCTCCGGTTGCTACGCCCCTTGATGAAGATTACCAGCTCAAGCGAAAGGGGGAGAGCTTACGGGCAAAAGAAGGCCGACCTAAGGAACCAATGGACGAGCCATTCTTAGACGTCACACGCTACCGCCGGCTTGTAGGTAAGCTGATATACCTTACTATCACACGACCTGACATATCCTATGCTGTGAATCAGGTTAGCCAACATATGAAGGCACCAAGCAAGTACCAATGGAGTCAAGTCGAAAGGATCCTAAGCTATCTCAAGGGCAGTCCGGGTCAAGGTATTTGGATGGGCAAGAATGACAACACCGAAATCGTTGGCTATTGTGATGCGGATTACAATGGCGACACGCTGGATAGGAGATCCACCACTGGGTACTGCACGTTTGTTGGAGGCAACTTGGTTACATGGAGGTCTAAGAAACAAAAGGTGGTTTCATGCTCTAGCGCCGAGGCCGAGTATAGAGCTATGAGGAAGCTCACTAACGAGATGACATGGCTGAAGGGCCTACTCAAGGACTTAGGCATCGAGACAAAGCAGCCCATGACCATGCACTGCGACAATGAAGCGGCTATCCACATTGCCACAAACTCAGTCTTTCATGAGAGGACCAAGCACATAGAAAGCGATTGCCACAAGGTGAGAGAGAAGATTGAAGAAGGAGTGGTGTTACCATGCCACACAAGGAGTCAAGATCAGCTAGCTGACATCTTCACCAAGTCTGCAAGCTCCAAGGTTTGTGATCACATCTACAGCAAACTTGGACTTGTAGACATTACACGGCCATGATCAAGCTTCCCTAATCCGTGGACAGCACACTCTTTTTCCCTTGACTTGGTTTTGTCCCATGAGGTTTTCTAAGTCAAGGTTTTTAATGAGGTGCTGCTTCACGGGTTCCAAGCTTAGCCATTTCACTCGGCTAAGCTTGAGGGGGAGTATTGATCAAGAGAATAAGCCTAAGGCAGCCATGGCCGTCCGTACAATTATGGGGCCGTCCGTACAACCAAGCAATAAGGCCGAGTCATGTAAGTGTGTAAAGACAATGAGGAGGCCTGCTCTCCTTAGGCCCATGAGAAGGATCTAGAATGTCGCTTGTAGCCGTTAGAGAGGAGGAACAAGTGGAGTCACGGGTTATGTTGTGTTTAAGGAGACTAGGACGGGTCACTATCACCGTTGGGATTAGTTCTATCTCTCTCCTTGTCCCTATCACTTATACGATCGGTTGGTAGAGGGTGTAGCCCTAATTTTCCCTTGATATATATAGACTTTAGCCTACATTGTAATATGTATTCTTATGGAACAATAACCTAATCTTTTCTTCTTCCTCATTCTCTTTGTCTACCGATATCTCTCATCAATCTCTTGATTCTCTTCTTTATTCTACAAAGTCTTACATTTAGACGCCACTTTTACCCATTTTTTCCAAAACAGGCTAGAACCGAGAAAACATTGATTCGAAGCAGTAAATTGCTTTATTACTGTTTCTAGGGTCAGAATGTGTGACAACCCAATGCATTTGACTAATTGTAAGAGTTCAGGATGAATTCGGAGTGTTTAGACAACACTTAAACCCGTTTTATCCCAAAATAGGCTTAAACCGAGAAAACAGGCTAAACCGGAGAGAAACATTGATTATAGCAGTAAACAGCTATGTTACTCTTTCTGG
>NC_141882.1:31342077-31347077 GCF_030686135.1 Camelina sativa
GGCCTTTCGATACAATCAAATAGAAAGCCCCGAGGGCGCCATATTCTAGGAGCCCAAACTATGTGATTGAATAAATCCTCCTCTATCTGTTGCGGGTCGAGGACTCCTTCCCCTTCTTCAAACTCCGATTCGTATTTTTCATAGAGAAATCTCTGATCAACGATAGAACAAGATCCATCTTGCATCATATATAAGGGATCCCTTGGTTCGGAGCGAAAAAGCAATGTCACTCGATCATTATCAAACTGACTGCAATCTTTTTCTGTCCGTGAGGATCCCACCAAAGCGCCTTGCACTTCTAATAGGCCATGAACTAGATCCGAATCATTCTCAATGAATCCATAAGAAGTGATCCTATTTTTTTCATCGGGTACGGGTAGAGACCAAAGGTCTTGAGCGACCGATCCGGCAGAACAACTCAAAAGATAAAGAAGTATCGTGAATTTCTTCATGCTCGTTCCAAGCTCGAAGTACCATTTGTACAAATAAGAATCCCCTTCGTTACATGATTTCTTCTTCATATAGATAGATATAGGATCTATGGGGCAATTACTTATAAGTACATTTTGTGCAACAGCCCTTCCTATCTGATAGAAAAGGATCCCATGATCCTGAACCGATCTTACCTGGGATCGCAAATCCCAGGTTTGTCTATGAAGAGCAGATCTAATGGTATTAGTGTCTATAATTGATTTCTTCTGTGTAATACTAATTGATAGGGCCTCATTGGTAAGTGCTACAAGATCTCGTGCACTGGAACCCATGGTTATAGACTCGAATCCATTAGTATGGAACATTTTCTTTTCCAAGTGAAATCCCCTAGTATAGGAAAGAGTGGAAAAAGTGCTTTCGTTGTTGTGGAATAAGAAGCCTTCGTATTTTAATGCATGTATTTAATTTATTCGGGGCTATTAGAGCGGGATCCACTTTTTGGGGAATATGAGTCGAAGCAATAACAAGAATATTTCTAGTGGAACATCTTTCACAATCCCTGGAGAGCGAGTTCACCAATAGACCGAGGGCTAAGTAACTCGACTCATTCACATCAAGATCATGAATGTTTGGAATCCATATTATGCAAGGAGACATTGCTTTTGCTAATTCGAATTGAAGGGTGATATAAAATCGGTCTATTTCCGACATCATATCCATAGTTAGCGCATTCATCATAGTTAGAAGCTCCCGCTCCGTATCAAGTTCACGATCAATATCGTTACTAGCATCAATATCGTCACTATCATCAATATCGATATCATCAATAAAAAAACCTTTCGGCTTGTTATCCAGGAACTTGTTCAGAAATACTGTAATGAAAGGAACATAGGAGTTTGTCGCTAGGTATTTGACCAAATAGGATCGTCCAGTTCCTATAGAACCTATCACTAAAATACTCCTAGAGGGGGATAGGGCTAAGCGGAGCGAAAAGGGTTTTCCATGAGACGGGAAATGAAAACTATTAGCCCCACACGAAGTTTGTGAATAAGTGATTGTCTGATAATGAGCAAGGAATATCCGTCTTTCTGCTAAACAGGATGTATTGAACTCATAATTCATTAGATACTTTTTATGAATGTCAACTAAGTATCGTAAGTAAATTGTTCCCGGTTGTTCAATCATTTGATAACCAGAGTCATTCTTTGATAAATGATCACTATGAGTCAGACTCAATAGAATTTGATCAATCCTTTTTTCTGCCCTTAAGGTGGAGAACTGAACCAAGAATTCTCTTTCTTTATCATCAATCGAATCACTGTTCGCGACCCAGGATTCTATTTTATCATCAATCCAATCACCGCTCACGTTTTTTCTTTTTCTTATCAATGAATAGATCTCTTTACTTGTATGACTTAGATGTCTCGTATTTCTCGAAAAAGTGATTCGATTGATGGGATTTGGTATGATACTTATGAGATCGATGATATCGATGAAATTTTTTTTCAAATCTTTCTTCTTAGAACGTATTGATTTGACCCCATAAGCGGGATCACCACCCCATAGCATGTTGCCACCAGAACCCCGTATTTCTTCTAGACAATCTCCTAATTGTTCCAGAGCAACTAGAAAAAGATTCTTTAACCAGAAAGAATTCAGTTCAGATGTAGGATACCTATCCAGAAGTTTTCGCAACTCAATCATGTATGATGGAATCATCAAAGATTTGATCTTTTCGAACTCTGTCTGTAACTCACTATAGGCTCGGGAAACAAAGAGAAGATGTGTACGAACGATATATCCAGCAACAAGAAGAAGGAAAAGGATTGAATAGAGGACCTCACGAACATTTGGCGATCTCAGATGTGTCGATATCAATGATGACTCATTATTTCGATGAATCATTTCTTCGGACAGAAGAAGATTATGTAAAGACTTACTCGAAATCTCACTTATCAGATTCCTTTGTGGAAGACACAATTTTTTCTGAAGAATTCGCCATGATATATCTAATCCATGCATAATATCATGAAAAATGGATACAAATTTTTGACTGCTACTTAGTATCCGCAATAGGTCTGAAAAAGTATCTAAAAATATCAAATTTAGATATTTGTACCCTGTCGAAGTAAAGAACCATGGCATATATGTTTGGAATAGATTCCATTTTGAGAGAGTTGAAAAAGCACTATCTCGTTGAAAGGTTCTATCCATCTGCCCTTTGTCAACGCATTTTTTTAGGCAAAGACTCCGTTTTTTCCTCTGTAAATATTTCTCAGAACATGGAGTGTGAATCAAACCCATGTTTGAATTGAAATTGAGATACTGATGCAAGCTCTTCTCTTCTGAATCGGATAGATTCATATCTGAAAGAGTTTGACAATACGTTCTTTCAAAATTGACTCTTTGTCCCTCTATTAGAGGTGTTCCAGAAATGTCTGCAATCGAGTAAATAGCTCTACGAACTAATGGATCGGATCGAATTGGAAAATGGAAAGATTTGTACAAGTTATACCTTTCGTCACCACTTTGTGGAAAATCGTTAGATATGAATATGTTAGATACCTGTGACTCGATTGACGAAGGTGAAATAGTATCTCTCTCCAAAAAAGCATGTTTTTTTTTACCACCGCACGAAGAAAATATTTTGTTGTGAATGAACAAGATAGTGAGGAATTGTCCATACGTAAAATCAGAATTATTGAGACGGGCCTTTTCCACATAAAAAGGGAATCTTTTGTTACAATAGAAGCAGAAGTGATGTGGATTATTCAAGAATCGAAGTCGATTTGCTTTAGAAAAAGAAGATATCAATGAACTTCTCTGAAATGGTTTCACGGGATTCAGCCAATTGTCTTGATCGTGGGATACGATTGAGAAATAGGAATCCGTGTTATCAAAAGATTTCCTGCGATTCTTTCTAGTATGGAATGAGTCAATCATCCACTTTGGTATTTTATTGAACAAAAATGGTGATATTGTTCCTCCATTGATCAAGAATTTCGATTTTTGAGAAGTATTATGATCATCCAATAAAAAGGGTTTCAATTTTTTCAAATGAACGATTTGAAGACCTATTGATTCTAACAACTGATTGCAGAGTTGATCGTTCGGACCTTTCAATTCATAGATGTGGATCTCAGACCTATGAATGGGGATATTCTCGAAACTCACAAAGAAAAAAGGAAGTGAGTTAGACAAAAAGAGAAGTAACTTGGACAAAAAAAGAAGTAACTTGGACAAAAAGAAACGAAGTAACTTAGACAAAAAGAAACGAAGTGACTTAGACAAATCTTTTTTATCAATAACCTCAGACCAATCAATCGAATATTGATTAATACATAATTGATCGAACACTACTTGAAAACGGCTCTTCCGCTCAGAAACGAAATGTTCCAAATGCTCCTGGAAATTCTTGCTCCCATTGGACCATTTGTATCTATATGCATTAGGATCCCGATTTATGGATCTCTCGGTTTGAGAAAGAAAAATAAGAGGATCGAACCATTTCTTCTGACTCTTTTTCAAATTCGATAAATGTTGGTTGATCGTATCTTTCATTATAGTTCTATGATTCAGAGTATCATTTCCTATCAGATCCCTTTGAATTCCATATTCGAAGTTGCGATCAGGTCTCTTCATTAAAAAGAATCGATTCAATACATTTCTTATGTACCCATAGGGACTATATTGGAATTGGATTTGAATCATATTTCGGATCAATCTATATTGATTGACTGCCTCCATTATGTTGTTGCTAGCAAATACCACTCTTTTTGGATCTTCCAAATAATTCCCGCAGGAGATCCGGACCCAATTTTTTCTGATCCTTCGATAAAAAGATTCATTTTCTTCATAAAAAATAGGAGGTAGAACCAATAAAGATTTCTTTTTCGATTCATCCCTGAAGTTGAAAACCTCCTTCAAGAATTGTCTTTGATCCAATCCGTAGGAATCAATAGAAAAGGCAAATCCCTTATGATACACCAGATCCGGCTCGGTTATTGATAGAGTGAATAGATCTGCCATTTCTTGAAATCTCTCTTCTGACTCGTGGCGTAACGTGTATCCCCCCCTCTTCCGTTCATGGAATAGATGAAATAAATCAAAAAATGGATTTTTGTTCAAGAATGAAATCTTATTGGAACTGTCCATATCCAGTTCATCCTTCGGAACCATATCACATCCCAGATCTGATGAAATAGGATGAATTGAGACGGTATTTTGTAAATACGTAATTATCTTGAATATATTAACTATTTCTTTATTTTCCGATCGCCTGGAAGGGACAAAAGAAACATCTTGTTCTTTCTTCAACAATTTCTGATCCCTAGTGGACCTCTCAGTAGGATTCGAACCCAGATGAAGTTCTGACCATCTGTCAGAGAAAAAAGAACGAATGGCTCTTGTAGGATTCCCAAGAAATTCTTCGCTTTCTTCCGGAAGCAGATGATTATTCATCCGCTTCTCACGTTCCGTGAATAGCCGGGGCATTGAGGAATAGCCAGAAAGGTATTTAGGGAATCGGTCTGATTCTATCTCTCTTCCTTCCGTTTGAATAAAGGAAG
>NC_141882.1:31354577-31369577 GCF_030686135.1 Camelina sativa
TATGAAAAAAATTGATAATAACACGCAGAAAAAAATGCCTTCCCATACCCGTATTAGGCACTAATTTATTTTTAACATTTAATTAGTTTGGGTAATTTTTCAAATTACGAATGGAAGCTCGTTTCTTTTTTTTTTCCTGGAATAAGGAAAATGGTTTTTTATCCATCCATTTATATTTATTCACTTGACCCAAATTGGAATTCTTTTTTTTTTACATCAAAAAAGGGTTGTACCGATCAGGAAAGCAAAAAAATGTTATCTGAATTCTCCCTTGATACGACATGCTATTTTTCCATTCATTCCTTTCAGGATCAGTCGTGGTCTTACAAACTCTACCGCAGATTTGGACGAATCCTTTTCTTCATACAAATGTGTAAAAGATGCTAGTCGCACTTAAAAGCCGAGTACTCTACCGTTGAGTTAGCCAACCCCAAAAAACAAAAAAAGAACGTACTGCAAATATGTAGATACAACCAGAATAAAGAAAAAAAATCCAGTCGTGTGTGCGTCAGGGATAAATAGATCCATTTATCTATGAGAGAATTATATTTGTCCATACAATGTTGTCAATATGATTATGAATTTTTCATATAGTGAAACGAATAGAAAAAATCAATATAAAAGCTTAACCCCTTGGTTTGTTAGTTCATACAATGAATGAAAACTAAGCCCGTTAAGATAATCTCAAATCTTTTTATATACTTTTTTAGACCCACTTTTTATGGCCTTTCATTTTTTATGATGAATAAATTATTCATATAATAATATATATTAGTTTTATTCAGAATTAATATATTATTTTCTATTTTATATACAGTATTTTTTTCTATACAGTAAAATTTTGTATTTATAAAAAAATTCGAATTTATATAATCGAGATCCAAATTTTTTTTCATAAATTTGTTTATTATTATAAAACATAATAGTTGTTCGCAGGTTTTTTTTTAGTATTCGTATCTTAGGAGGAATACTAATAAATCAAAATAAATATGATGGAAGTGAAAGATAAGAGTAGATAAAATTTGATATCAAGCTATATACGAGTCTTTCACATCCTCTTTTTTATTTCCAAAAAGGTGTAGGACTCGAGTAAAATAGAATACAAAATGTCGAGCCAAGAGCACCTATATTCCTATATAAAAATATAAAAAGTGGCGGATGAAAAAAATCCACAGCAGATCAGGTCCTTCAATTCAAGTCGCACGTTGCTTTCTACCACATCGTTTTAAACGATGTTTTACCATAAACATTCCTCTAGTTTGTGTAATTGATTCAATTATGGAATCATGAATAGTCATAGTTCAGTCAGTATATCGTAATCGATACCTTTTCTTTCTCTATGAATGGAATAGTGAATTTACGCGTAAAGGTTCAGTCAGAATTCAAATGAATCCCATATTTAGTTTGATAGAAATTCTATATTTATATCTATAAATATAGATTTTTTTGAATTCGGTTAAAATATGAAAAATAAGTTTATTCTTCTTTTCATTTCAATATTTTATTCTTAAAAAAGATTGGATTTTTAAACAGAAAGAGAAAGATGGTGTACAAAGGCAATAGAAGATTGATTCGGTAATGACTATACTCTGGGACGGAAGGATTCGAACCTCCGAATAGCGGGACCAAAACCCGTTGCCTTACCGCTTGGCTACCGCCCCATTTCGCTTTTTATTCAAGACTACTAAAAGAGTAATATTCCTATTGGTTGTTCGTCAATTCAAAATTAAATATAGGTTACGTCGGTGCTAGAGTTTTAACACGTGTAGATAGCAAATAAAACTTACTTTATTGATCATTACATAGAATTCAATTAAGATATTGTATGAAAATATTATTTCTTTAATTCTCATAAGAGAATGAAAGGATTTTTGATTGAGTAAGTTCAACAAAGTCTTTTAGACTATCTTTCTTTATTTTTTCCTTATATAAAAAAATATATTAATAACTCAATCAAAAATTAAATATCCACAAGAACACCAATTTTTGTTATGCTTAATATATTTAAATTGATCTGTATTTGTTTTAATTCTGGCCCTTTTTTCAAGCACTTTTTTAGTCGCCAAATTGCCAGAGGCCTACGCCTTTTTGAATCCAATCGTAGATGTTATGCCCGTAATACCTCTTTTCTTTCTTCTCTTAGCCTTTGTTTGGCAAGCCGCTGTAAGTTTTCGATTAAAAGCAATTCTTAATACTGTTTTAAAAAAATTCACGTTTTTTGTTCTTCCAACAATTCAAAAGATCAAAAAAATCTTGACGGCAGCCATACTAAATCTGATCATTTCTATTTCCTAAATTTTATCCTCTTTTCCCTAAATGAAAGAACCTAATTAGATTCGAGTTCACAAAAAAAAAAAATATCTAGATGTTGGTATGCAAATCTGTTTGAATATCAAAGATTCGACTATTATCTTAATTACAACTGACTTTCTGAAACTTTTTTTTTTTTTCTTTTTTGGTATCAAAATTAGATATTTGATATAAAAATAGAGAATCTATTCTCTTTTTTTTTTTTTAGTAAGATCTTGGAGATTGTGTAATGCTTACTCTCAAACTTTTTGTATACACTGTAGTTATATTCTTTGTTTCTCTCTTCATATTTGGATTTCTATCTAATGATCCAGGACGTAATCCGGGACGGTGAAGAATAAAAAAGAAAGGTTTTTTATTGCTTTATTTAATTAGTGGAAATGCTCTAATTTTATTAGGATTTTATCTATTACACATCATCAAAAGGAGAAAGGGAAAGAGAGGGATTCGAACCCTCGGTACGATTAACTCGTACAATGGATTAGCAATCCAACGCTTTAGTCCACTCAGCCATCTCTCCGAATAAAAAGGGATACTTATTAGGTTCCATTAACAAAAAAAAGGTTTGAAAAAGAACCCTTCTCCACTTTATTCTTAAAAAGCTTTTCTTTTTTTGTATAGATTATTCTTTATATTATATATATTTTTTCATTTTCTATATGTTTATTATATATATATAAATTTCTTTTTTATTATATAAATATATTTATCCTCTATTATATATATAATATATATATTACTATTATATAAATAAATGTTTTTGTTTTTATAGAACTTTCTCAGTAATTCTAGTTACATAAAAATTTAGCTAAAGATTAGGGCGCGAACTCGAAAGAGAAATAAATAAAACTACAATCATAGAAATAGAGAATCCTTTTTTTTTGTCTCGTCAAAACACAAGTAAAAGATCTTTTTTATTTTAATAGCCTGGCCTGGTCAGTCCCCAGCCGGGCCTTTTTTTGTTAAAATTAAAAAGGACTCATCCGATGGATTTTTAGACAAAAAAAGATTTGAAATAAAAAAAGTGGAATTTAATTCGCTTTTACTAATTTTATTAAGTCAACGCTAGAATTTCTAATTTTTTTTCAGATTTTTTTATTACACCCCCGATTACTTTGTTCGACAAAAAGGTTAATTTATATGCAATAATTGCATTGTAGCGGGTATAGTTTAGTGGTAAAAGTGTGATTCGTTCCTTTAATCCCTTTAATAGTTAAAGGGTCTCTCGGTTTGATTCATCTTCCGATCAAAAATTTTATTTCTTAAAAGGATTTAGTCCTTTCCCCTTTCAATGAAAAGATTCAAGGAAGATTATAGATTCTCGTAATTTGTATCCAAAGACTCTAATCAATTGTAAATTTGGATTATGAAATTTCGAAACATAATTTTTGAATTGGATGACTATTTACAATTCAATAAGTATAACAAGAGGATCCATGGATAAAGCTAGAAAAGTGTCTTTCTTATCGTAACTAAATCTTCAGTTCTATATCATTGTTTGGTATAGAAAAAATTGAAGCAAAATAGCTATTAAAACGAGAACTTTGGTTTACTAAAGACATCGACATATTATATTGTTTTAGCTCGGTAGAAACCAAATACTTTTCCTAAGGATTCCGTTAAATAGAAATAAAGAACGAAGTAACTAGAAAGATTGTTCGAGTTCGCCTGATCTATCTTCTAGAAGGATCATCTATAAAGCAAAATTTTCTGTGAAAGTACCCAGACGGAAAAAAAGCTAACATAGATGTTATGGGTCGAATTTTGATTTCGTTCCCCGTCTTTTTTTATTTGGGAAGTTCTCCATCCATCATAAAGGAGCCGAAATGAAACCAAAGTTTCATGTTCGGTTTTGAATTAGAGACGTTAAAAATATAAAAATGATCGATCGACGTCGACTAAAACCCTTAGCCTTCCAAGCTAACGATGCGGGTTCGATTCCCGCTACCCCGCTCTAAATTCACAATTGCCCCTTTTTTTTATTAGAGACAATTTTCTCTATTAGAATTGTCTAATAGCAATTGTGTATTGAATTCAGTTCAATACACAATTGCTAAAAAGATTTCGCACATTCTTTTTTTTTAACAATTGGAAAGTAAAAAAAAAAAGCGAAAAGCGTCCATTGTCTAATGGATTGGACATAGGTCTTCTAAACCTTTGGTATAGGTTCAAATCCTATTGGACGCAATATCAATATATCTATATTGATATTTATCTATTATTTCCATTTCTATATATTATATATAATATATTTTTTATTCTATTTCGAAAAAAGCTAAGAAATAAATAGAATAAGAAAGAATTCTGAATGCTTTAAGATTTAATATTAAACAGATATATAGTTATATACTTCTTTCTATTATATATACTTGACTTGTAGACTTCTATTTATAGATTATAGAATTTCTTAAAAATTTAATTAAAATTAAAGAGTCAATCAAAAAAAAGAACGTTTCATTTCTTTTTTTATACTTTCTCCTGAAGTAGAAAACGTTCTAGTTGCTCTTGAATACCTTCTTTCAAAAAGCTTTCTGCTTCAGCGGTTAATGTCTTGGTAGAGGCTATGATTTCTTGAAACTGAGGTTTATTCGTTTTTAAGTAAGTGCGTAACTGAACGAGAAATTTTCTTACTTGTCCAATTTCTAATCCATCCAGATAACCATTTGTTCCGGTATAAATGGTCATTACCTGTTCTTCCACTGTGAGAGGGGCTGATTGGGATTGTTTCAGTAACTCACGCAATCGTTGACCTCTTGCCAATTGATTCTGAGTAGCTTTATCGAGATCAGAAGAAAATTGGGCAAAGGCTTCTAATTCAGCGAATTGAGCCAATTCCAATTTTAATTTTCCAGCTACCTGTTTCATAGCTTTAATTTGAGCGGCGGACCCTACTCTCGAGACAGAAATCCCTACATTAATAGCAGGTCTGATTCCAGCATTAAAAAGATCGGCGGATAAGAATATTTGTCCATCTGTAATGGAAATTACATTAGTAGGAATATAAGCTGAAACATCTCCTGACTGGGTCTCGACGATTGGTAAGGCAGTCATACTTCCTTCACCTAATTGAGAGCTTAATTTAGCGGCTCTTTCTAAAAGACGTGAATGTAAATAAAAAACATCTCCTGGATAAGCTTCACGACCCGGCGGTCTTCGTAATAGAAGAGACATTTGTCTATAAGCTTGTGCTTGTTTGGAAAGATCATCATAAATTATTAAAGTGTGTTGTTCACGGTACATAAAATATTCAGCCAAGGCTGCTCCTGTATAAGGCGCGAGGTATTGTAACGTAGCTGGGGAATCGGCCGTTTCAGCTACCACAATAGTGTATTCCATTGCCCCTCGTTCCTGTAAACTGGTCACTACCTGAGCCACGGAAGAAGCTTTTTGACCAATAGCTACATAAACACATATTACATTTTGACCTTGTTGATTGAGAATTGTATCTGTGGCTACTGCTGTTTTACCGGTCTGTCTGTCACCAATAATTAATTCTCGCTGGCCGCGTCCTATAGGGATCATGGAATCAATAGCAATAAGTCCTGTTTGAAGGGGCTCATATACAGAACGTCTCGAAATAATACCTGGGGCAGGAGATTCAATTAACCGAGATTCAGAAGCTGAAATCTTACCTCGACCATCAATAGGGTTAGCCAAGGCGTTTATAACACGCCCCAAATAAGCCTCACTCACGGGTATCTGAGCAATTTTTCCCGTAGCTTTGACTGAACTTCCTTCTTGGATCATCAAACCGTCACCCATTAATACAACACCAACATTATTTGATTCTAAATTAAGAGCAATACCTATAGTACCCTCATCGAATTCTACTAATTCACCTGCCATTACTTCATCAAGACCATAAACACGAGCGATGCCATCGCCCACTTGAAGTACGGTACCGGTATTTACAATCGTTACTTCTCTATTATATTGCTCAATACGTTCACGGATAATATTACTAATTTCGTCGGCTCTAATGGTTACCATGAGTATTGTCCTGATTCTTTTTTGAAAGAAAAAAAATAATGCCTATCATAATCGTAAGGAAAGGACTAATCAGTTATTTCTTTCATCGTACCAAACATCCCAATATTTGCATTAATAGTACGTAAATGTAACTCGTTACTCAAACAACTATTAAGGGTTCCTATAGCTCCTTGTAAAGCTTGTTGGAAAACCCGTTCGCGGACTTGATTAATTGTTCTTTGTTGCTCAAAAAGAATGGTTTCATTTTTGTAATTTTCTAATTGTTTCAAAGTCTTATAAGTTGAATTAATCAAATTTAATTTTTCTCGTTCGATTTCAGAGTATCCATTCACGCGAAACTGATCCGCTTCCGTTTCTACTTTACGCAAGCGAGCCCGGGCATTTTCTAATTGTTGAATAGCTCCTTCACGCAGTTCTTCTGAATTTCTAATAGTATTTAATATCCTCTGCTTTCGATTATCTAATAAATCATTTAATGAAAGTAGATTATCTTTCCATTCATTAAAAAAAAAAAAAAAGTTCTATGATCCCTTCCCGAACCAAATATGAATCTTTCGATTCATTTGGCTCTCATGCTCATTTATTCCAATCATTTATCAATTATTTATGAGACTTCCATTCCCATCTTTTTCATGCAATGAGCCTACCCTCTCCCGAGTTTTTTTATTCAATTCATATTCAATATATATTTATATCGAAAAAGATCACCAATCCAAGATAAAAATATTCGGAGGATTCTTCTGACCAATGAAAAATCAATAATTGTCAGCAAAGTTGTTTTTTTTTTTCTTGAAATCCAAAGAATTCTTATTACTTTATACGTAGGTTATCAATTCTGCATTATAAAAAAAGACTCAAAAAATTTTATCGACATGAGTGTTTTATATCGAAAAAAGTCTACCAATTCTTTTTGAAATTTTTATTCAGTTTTTTATTAGACTACATTTTTTAATTTTTTAATAGTAGAAAGAGTACCATGTTGCATCTGAACTTCAAACAGTTTAGCTTTAACCATGTTAATTAATTGTCCCAATTTTTGGTTGATAGAGAATCAAAGTAAAGCGGACTTACCAAAGAATAACGAAATGCTATGGTTCTAAAATATGATTTTTTTTATTCAGAAGTAATTCGCGGGATTATGCACTTTTTCCTAGTTATAGTGCCACTGGGTGAATCCAGCCTATTCTTGAAATGAACAACTCACACACACTCCCTTTCCAAAAAAGATCAATACACCGAAAACTACACTTAGATTTATTGGATTTGTTGCTAAAATATCGGTATTAAATCCGAAACTCCCGGCGGATGGCCAGTGACCCAAGTAAACGAAAGAATCGGTTAAATTTTTCATATAATCTCCTCTTCTAGCTAAACTATAAAAAAAAGAACTCTGTCCTTTTTTTTTATTCTTTTTATTTTCAATAAAAAGAAATTTTAATTTAATAATTTAATTTACCTCTTTGGATATTTGTAAACAGAATCAAAAACCTATTCTATTTACAAACGTATTTTCCAAAATTTTTAATTTTTCAATAATAATAATGAGACTTATTAGAATTAAGCTAGAATTTGAGACCAAGTTTTATGTCAAGTTCAAAAAACCTAAACTTCCTTTTTTTCGCAACACTCCTTAAAAAAGTTTCTATTAAACTAAAAGAATAAGGGGAAGGAAGAAAGCGAATCGATGTGCTAATTCCCCATCCTCAAATTAGTCCTTCCCCAAGGATTGTTGTCTCAATGAATAATTGTAGGAGTTAAATCTTGATAGAATTAAAAAACTACAAAAAAAATCCCGAATTTTATGATTTCTGGGATTAAACAAAAGGATTCGCAAATAAAAGCGCTAATGCTACAACCAGGCCATAAATTGTTAAAGCTTCCATAAAAGCCAAAACTAAGCAATAAAGTACCTCGGATTTTTCCTTCTTGCCTCAGGTTGTCTCGCGATACCTTCGACAGCTTGACCCGCAGCTGTACCTTGACCAACTCCAGGTCCAATAGAAGCAAGCCCAACAGCCAACCCAGCAGCAATAACCGAAGCAGCAGAAACCAGTGGATTCATGATAAGTTCCTCACACCAAAATAAAGAAATAGTTAATGATACAATCATCAAATGACTTAGGACGTAATTCTAATTAAGTAATCGCTAAGATTCATCAAGCCAAAATAACCAAAACTAGAATTGAAATAATATAATAAAATGAGTGAATCATAAGAATACTTTAATAGTAGTTCCTATTCACGGGATTTTTAAAAATCCATAATATAGATATACGACTTTTTTATGCCATTTATTTTTTGTGAACCATTCTTTGAATTCTTCATTCTTTTTTTATCGTTTTTTCAGCCAATTCACAGATAAAAAGGAAGAATTTATAATCGAATCCCTATCTAAATAGAAATTCACAAAAGCATGTAGAGCAGATTCAAATTATATAGATCTTTAACTCATATATACCTAGGCAATATCAAATATCACATATACAGGTGTTTCTTACATAACGTAAACCAACTATTCTATAATTAATTGGGCTAACCTAAAAAAGAATATTTGAAAAAAAAATCGTTAATGATGACCTTCCATAGATTCACCTATATAAGCCGCAGCTAAAGTGGCAAAAATGAGAGCTTGAATCCCGCTTGTAAATAATCCAAGGAACATGACAGGTATAGGAACCACTAAAGGTACTAAAGAAACAAGAACAACAACGACTAATTCATCGGCTAATATATTTCCGAAAAGTCGAAAACTAAGTGATAGGGGTTTTGTAAAATCTTCTAAGATGTTAATGGGTAAAAGAATTGGGGTTGGTTGAATGTATTTACTGAAATACCCTAATCCTTTTTTGCTAAGCCCCGCATAAAAATAGGCTACTGATGTGAGTAAAGCTAAAGCAACCGTCGTATTTATATCATTCGTTGGTGCTGCTAATTCCCCTTGAGGTAACTGGATAATTTTCCACGGTAAAAGGGCTCCTGACCAGTTAGAAACAAAAATAAATAAAAACAGGGTTCCAATAAAGGGAACCCATGGACCATATTCTTCTCCAATCTGGGTTTTACTCACGTCTCGAATGAATTCAAGGACAAATTCAAAGAAATTTTGGCCGTCAGTTGGAATGGTTTGTGGATTGCGAATCGCTAGAACTGCAGAACCTAATAAGATAGCAATTACAACCCAAGAAGTAATAAGGACTTGGGCATGGATCTGGAAACCCCCTATTTGCCAATAGAAATGTTGGCCTACTTCTACACCAGATATCTCATATAACCCTTCTTTTATTAGTGTGTTGATGGAACATGATAAAACATTCATATTGCCCTCTGACAGAAATAAGAACTTTAAATTATTTTGATTCAAGATCCCCCCCTTTTTTTACTTATTTACGTTAATTTTATATTTTAGTTTTGGATCCCAACTAAACAAATCACACAATATCCCTAGTTTTTCTCTCTTTTTCTTTTGTACAATTAAGGAGTAGTAACCGATTTTTTTAATCGAAATACAGGGAGCCCCTCCCTCAAAAAAAATTGATTTATTTATCTTATTATTAATCAAGAATTTTGTATATAGCTAGAACGACCCTCACAAATTGCGAATACTAATTTGTTAAGAATGAATCGAATTGAAGCTATAGCGTCATCATTTGCTGGAATCGAAATATCCGCGAGATCGGGATTACAATTTGTATCGATTAAAGAAATGGTTGGAATTCCCAAAGTGATACATTCTCTAAGAGCCGTATATTCTTCTTGCTGATCGAGGATGATTACAATATCAGGCAATCCCGTCATATATTTAATCCCGCCTAGATATGTTTCCAAGCGAGATAATTGTCTCTTCAACACAGCTGCATCCCTTTTCGGAAGACGGTTGAATCCCTCTGTCTTTTGTTCAGTTCTCAAGTCCCTAAACTTATGAAGTCTTTTTTCTGTAGTGGACCAATTTGTTAACATGCCGCCGAGCCACTTTTTATTAACATAATGACACCGAGCCCGTATTGCAGCCCGCGACACTAAATCAGCTGCTTTATTTTTTGTCCCAACAATTAAGAATTGTTTTCCCCTACTTGCTGCATCAAAAACTAAATCACAAGCTTCTGATAAAAAACGAGCAGTTCTAGTCAGATTTATAATATGAATACCTTTACGCTTTGCAGAAATATAAGGTGCCATTCTAGGATTCCATTTCCTCGTACCATGTCCAAAATGAACTCCTGCTCTCATCATCTCTTCCAAATCGATGTTCCAATATCTTTTTGTCATTTCTTTTCACACTTAAAAAGGGGGGCACCCCAAACTAAAATAAATTTTTGTTCCGATGGAACCTTCTCTTGTACCGGGGATGGCCATTTATGCATGAACCAAGCCATTATTTTGTATTCATTATTATCTTTATTAGTGTTAACAAATTACCAAAGCAAATGACTACAGCAAACAACAAAAAATAAAATTCAAAATAGTCCGCTATTAGAAATCATTAAATCCTAGAAAAGTCAGATTTTGAAATAGAAGAGTGACAAAATTCCCTATGGTAGAATAAAATATCCCTCATATCTCCCTCGAATAAAGCTAAATTCTTTGTTTTTTTTTCCAAAAGAATGGTGGTGTGTTGCCGTGAACAATGCACCAATCCTTTGTTGAATCCGGTCCCGGCAGGGATCACCCCCCCTAGAACAACATTTTCTTTCAGGCCTTTTAACCAATCGATACGACCCCGAAGAGCTGCTTTTGCTAAAACCCGAGCAGTTTCTTGAAAACTTGCTTCGGATATAAAACTTTGAGTATTCAAAGATGCTCGAGTTATTCCTAATAAAACGGCTCGATAACAGATTGCTTCTTCTAAAGCACGCCCCGTTCGTTCTGCTCGTAACAATCCAATAAGTTCTCCAGGTAAAAAAACATTAGACATTCCCTCTTCGGAAACCAAAACTTTTGATGTTATTTGACGTACAATAATTTCGATATGCCTATTATGAATCTGCACCCCCTGGGATCGATAAACCTTTTGAATCTTATTAACCAAAGAAATACGACTTTGCACTATAGTTAGCTCAGCACCAATCAAGAATCCCCAAGGAATTCCAAGAATTCTTGTTATACACTTGTTCCAACCCTTAATCCGCTTTTCTAAGTTCAGCGATATTGAATCAATCGAGCGGACTTCTAACACTTGTTCTACTTTTGGAAGACCTTGTGTTATATCACCGGATCTCGATTTTTCATATATAAATGTAACTAATGTATCCCCTTCGGAAAGAATTTCTCTGTAATGCCCATGAACTTTTGCTCCCGGAGTAGCCAAATAGGGCTTAGCGGATCTTATTACTACAGAATCCCTTTGAACAATTAAAACTTGACCCGATTTTAGGTGCGGTTCTTTTTTGGCTATACATACATTTTCACAAAAAAATTGTCCAAGACTAATTATTGTGGACGTTTCCTCATAATAATTATGATGATAATTTTGATGAAGAAAATACCAATTCAATTTGAATGGATTCAAAACAACGTTACTGTTTGGGTCGAGATTAAAAATTATTCCGTTTTCATCGATTAAATACGAGTTAATTACTTGAAAAATATGTTTTAAGTTATCAAGTTGCAAATATTTAATTAAAGAAATCTGATTATACGTGAGTAAAGGCAAAAAACAAATAAAAATTTGAAATTTGGGTGGCTGTTCCTAAGGGGCCTGACGAATTTTTAATTGTAATTAGCGTATTTTTTTTTATTGATTGGTTTATCACATTGTGATATTTTACATGATTAAATGGACCCATTCTAAAACAATTAGATGATGATAAAATTAACAAAGATTGGGATTCCTTATTTCGATTTAAGAACATATGAATAGTTCCGTGATTTTGTCTAAGTGATTGTTGAAGAATGCCAGCCTTGGGAGAAATCGGATAAAACGGATTCATCTGATCTGCAGAGATCAATCCCGAATCTGGCGAATTATTCCTTTTTCTTATATATGAAATATGGGATTTCACTAAGCCAATTCTTATGAAATCTCGAATCAAACCCTTTGTACTTACTTCAACAAAGAAAGCACGGACCTCCTCGAGGGAAGAATTTTTTTTATCTTGGTCCCAATTCAAGACTAAACAAGTTCGAACTAATTGAATACTTGTGTCAGAAATTCCTCGAGTTGGTTTGCCATTTCCATAAAGGATATAGTTGAAAACTCGAAGTTGAATATTATCCTTTTCCCGAAAGAGATCTTGTGGGAAGAGTGTTGCCAAATTTATACTGTCCGCTATCTCATAGGTGGCTACGGGCCGCACCAAAACAAAAAACTTTTTCTTGGTTGGTGTGATCCGTTGGACATAAATCCAATTTTTAAATTTTTTGGATTCCTTCGAGTTTTTTTTTCCTCTTCCTGGCGGTATCAAGATGCCACTGTGTCGGGATATTTTATCTGTCTTGTCCGGAAAATGGATATCCCCCGAAAATATTTTGAGTTCAATCCTTTTTTTTTTTCTCTCCACTCGGATCAACCCGCCGACTTGGCTTCTTATATTTAAAGTGAGTCGTGTATCGACTCCAATGATACTATAGTTCTGTACCATTATGGCAGAGGATTCGGGTAAAATGTGCACTTCCTCAGGAATGAAAAAAAAGCGATCTACTTTCATTTCGTATTTTGTCTTAAATTTTTGGACTCCTCGATACTCAATCATATCCTCTTTTTGGATGATTGAATCCGCCTTTAGAGCCCCATATTTAAGAATTCCGGAACTCTTTCTTCGGTATCTAGGATCATCAAAAAAAGCAAAAATACTATTTCTACGGAAAATACCATTTATGGGTATTTCAACCGAGATACCTGAATGCGGTATGAGTTCTTTCTCTTGCTCTTGAATCGATTGGAATGGAATAAGAAATCGATTTCTTCGCCTTTTTGCTAATAAATCTGAGTTCTCATGAAAAATAGCAGAATATATGAAATTAGAATGACTAGTACCTAAGTTTCCATTCAATTCTGAATAATTGGAAATCCCTAAGTTTTTTTGATCCGCAAAATCCGAACTAAAAAATTTTTGGCTCACTTGATCATTATTCACTGAGAGGCTAGAAATAGATTTTCTTTCGGCGGGACGAAAGGGTATGTTCATTTGATCTTGATCTTTATGGATCGAAAAAAGAATTAGACTAGATCCGCACGAACTTCCTGATAATATCCATAAATGACTTGTTTTTGGTAAAAGGTGGACATTACTATATGTAAATTCGGGTGCATGGGACACATCAGTACTCCAGTGCATTTCGCCCTCTGAGTCAGAATAAATATATTTTCTAACCCTCTCTTTAAAATGAAAAGTGTATGTTCCCTCGCGAATCTCAGCAATAACTTGTTCTGATTCCACATATTGATCATTTTGAACTAAAAGAAAACTTTTTGGTGGAATAGTCACGCTATGTATAATATCTTCGCTCTCAATAATTACAGATAAGTCTATATAACATAGAAAGGCAGGATGCCCGTGACGTGTACGTGTAGGATGAACCAAATCCTCATTGAATTTTATTTTTCCATTATAAGGGGCTCGTACATGTTCGGCAGTACCTCCTGTAAATACCCCGCCGGTATGAAAAGTTCTTAATGTTAGTTGAGTCCCCGGTTCGCCGATCGATTGACCCGCGATAATACCTACAGCTTCCCCCAATTCAACTAGGTCACCATGAGTGGGACTCCGACCATAACATAATCGACAGATCCAAGATGTACTCCGACAAGTAAAGGGAGTTCGAATAGATATTGATTGTGTTCCAAAGGTTATTAATCGATTGACAAGTCCAATCCCAAGATCTTGATTTCGAAAGGCGACACATCGGGAACCTATATATATCGTCTGCTAAGACACGACCAATTAATGTTTGGATAAAAATTCTTTCTGACATCATCCGATTTTTATTTCGAGGACTCACAGAAATCCCTCGGATAGTGCCACAATCTGTTCTACGTACAACAATATGTTGAACTACTTCAACAAGTCGACGCGTAAGATATCCAGCATCTGATGTGCGTACAGCAGTATCTACAACTCCTTTACGGGCTCCATAGCAAGAAATAATATATTCTGTTAAAGACAGTCCTTCGCGTAAATTGCTTTGAATAGGTAAATCAATCATTTGTCCTTGGGGATCCGACATTAATCCTCTCATACCTACTAATTGATGTACTTGAGATGCATTTCCCCTAGCTCCCGAAAAAGACATCATATGGACTGGATTGAAGGGGTCCGTCATCCTAAAATTAGGATTCATTTCTTGTCGCAAATATTCACTTGTAGCATACCATATCTCAATAGATTGGCGTAATTTTTCTACCGCATGTACATTCCCATAATGATGGTGTTTTTCCAAAATCCAACTTTGTTGTTCAGCATCTTGGACAAGCCAGCCCTTAGAAGGTATCGTTAAAAGATCATCAATTCCTAATGAAATGGATGTAGCAGTGGCTTGCTGGAAACCCAGAGTCTTTACTTGATCTAGGATGTGTGATGTATATGCCATCCCGAAGTGATCTATTAATCGGCTAATAAGTCGTTTAATAGCAGTTCCATCTATCACTTTATTGTGAAATACCAGATTGGCCCGTTCCGCCATAAGTACCTCCATATTCTGCTGAATGGGATTCGACAATGAGTTTGAGTCAATGATTGCAAAACTTCCTTTTCTCGATCTTGA